>NC_047110.1:118153056-118453056 GCF_902500255.1 Thalassophryne amazonica
TAATTATCTTATCTGAGCTAAGCACTAAGTCAGACAAAAGGTCTGAAAATTCACAGAGAAACTCACAGTAACGACCAGGTGGACGATAGATAATAACAAATAAAACTGGTTTTTGGGACTTCCAATTTGGATGGACAAGACTAAGAGACAAGCTTTCAAATGAATTAAAGCTCTGTCTAGGTTTTTGATTAATTAATAAGCTGGAATGGAAGATTGCTGCTAATCCTCCGCCCCGGCCCGTGCTACGAGCATTCTGACAGTTAGTGTGACTCGGGGGTGTTGACTCATTTAAACTAACATATTCATCCTGCTGTAACCAAGTTTCTGTTAGGCAGAATAAATCAATACGTTGATCAATTATTATATCATTTACCAACAGGGACTTAGAAGAAAGAGACCTAATGTTTAATAGACCACATTTAACTGTTTTAGTCTGTGGTGCAATTGAAGGTGCTATATTATTTTTTCTTTTTGAATTTTTATGCTTAAATAGATTTTTGCTAGTTATTGGTGGTCTGGGAGCAGGCACCGTCTCTACGGGGATGGGGTAATAGGGGGATGGCAGGGGGAGAGAAGCTGCAGAGAGGTGTATAAGACCACAGCTCTGCCTCCTGGTCCCAACGCTAGACAGTCACAGTTTGGAGGATCCCAAAAAATTGGCCAGATTTCTAGAAATGAGAGCTGCTCCCTCTAAAGTGGGATGGATGCCGTCTCTCCTAACAAGACCAGGTTTTCCCCAGAAGCTTTGCCAATTATCAATGAAGCCCACCTCATTTTTTGGACACCACTCAGACAGCCAGCAATTCAAGGAGAACATGCGGCTAAACATGTCACTCCCGGTCTGATTGGGGAGGGGCCCAGAGAAAACAACAGAGTCCGACATTTTGAGGCTACATCGCCCACCGCTTGGCTACATGACATCATCAGTTGTCTTTGTCTTTGCTCGCTGTGAGCAGTAGATGTGATTTAGGGCTGAAACGATTAGTTGAGTAACTCAAATAATTCAATTACAAAAAATGTTTGAGGCAAATTCTGTGCCTTGAAGCTTCATTTACTATTGTAGTACATAGTCAGGCCTGTGTGTGATACTGTAACAGCCACAGAAAAAAAACAGAAGAAGACTAGAGCATGCGCATAAGCCGTGTAAGAGCTAATCAATGTAGCACCAAAAGCTACCGCTTTCCAACGCGACACAGAGTAAAATAAAGCCTTTTAAGGGAAAGATGGCTCCCACTGATCATCTGAAATAGATTATTACTGTGCTTCGCTTTAAGCAGTGTCTATTTTTAAAAAAACACACATTTTGGTCTGCTGGCTGTGCTCCGCTCTACGTGCACTTTAAGTCAAGTTTTCATCAATGGTGCGGAGCAGACTCCAAATATGACTAAATGAAGTACCTTTATTTTCGGAAATGCACTCCTTTCTCAAAACGGTACATAGAAAACAAAAGGCACTTGCCTTTGCAGACATACAGCAGGATGCACTCTTAACAGGGCTCTTAACATCGGATCTTAAAGTTCAGAGTCCGTTCTATGTGCTTCAACATCCATTGTTTATTGTTTCGCCATTTGGCACCTCATGTACTGTTGTGAGAATGGAGTGCATTTCCCAAAATAAATAAAAGTAACTTCATTTAGTCATTTGGAGTTAGTTTGGGTAAATCATCACACCACTGTGCTCACGTTCACATGCAGCCTGACTGACTGAGAATTACGCGACCGCCTATACTTACGGTCCGGTGTCAGGGGAATGCTGAGCTCCTGACACTAGGAAAGATCCAAAACTTGTAAAGACATGAAAAATAAATGATTACCCAGGAAAACAGAAAGTGATACACTAAATTTGACAATCTGCATGATGGCGCAGCAACATTGTGCCATTACTTAGGGAGAGCCCTGGACTGTTGATATTGTTTAAAAATGCAAAAGTACTTTTCATCCGATTACTCGATTAATCACTAGAATAATCAGTAGAATACTCAATTACTAAAATATTTGATAGCTGAATGGGATTGGCTGCTGCATTTTATTGCTGTGGGATTTTTCTGTGTGTTTTGGCTGTTTTTCTGCTCCTGAATGTACTGTATGTACATCTATCTGCATGTACATCTATCTCTGTCAGATCTATGTCAGGGGGAGTCCCCCTGATGTTTGGAACAACAGCAGAGCTTCAGAGTGTTTCTCCTCCTGACTGAGTAAATAAGATTGCAGATACAAGCAGGAGAAATGCGATTTGTCCGTCAGGTATCTGGACTTACACTCCTGGACAGGGTGAGAAGCTTGATTATCCAGGAGGGACTTGGAGTAGAGCCGCTATTTCTTCGCATTGAAAAAGGCCAGTTGAGGTGGTTCAGGCATCTGTTGAGGATGCTCCCTCGTCGTCTCCCTATGGAAGACTTGCAGGTTTGTCCAAATGGGAGGAGGCCCCGGGGAAGACCCAGGACACGCTGGAGAGATTATATTTCCCAAATGGCTTGGGGACGCTTTGGGATACCCCGGGAAGTGTTATAGGATTTTGCAGAGGATACGGAATTGAGGGATGAGCTGCTTGCTCTGCTGCCACCGTGACCTGGACCCGGAAAAGCACCTGAAAAATGAATGAATGAACAGATTTTCAGGGCTTCTGCACATACAACCTGGGAGATGGGAGTTGTATTCATGTTGGCGATCCTCCTGTCCTGTGCGCCAATAGCATTTCTTGTATATTCATCCGTGAATTGTTCTGTGAATTGTTCTGTAATTTATGTTTGTATCATGGCCCAAGCAGAAGGTCACCCCTTTGAGTCTGGTCTGCTTGAGGTTTCTTCCTCAGAGGTTTTCCTTACTACTGTTGCTCTGGGGGTTGGTAAGGTTAGACCTTACCTGTGTGAAGCGCCTTGAGGCAACTCTGTTGTGATTTGGCGCTATATAAATGAAAATAAATTGAAACTGAAATTGAAACCTGCTTCAAACACAAAATTCAGTTAAAAAAAAAGCGGTGGAAAAAAGAAAAAGCATTTATAAATGTCAGAAATGCATGGTCTTTAAATCTTTTATCTTTGATTATGCAGTATTATTTATAAAAATTTAGATTTTTGAGAGTTTAACGGTTATTAAGGTTAAGGACTTGGGAGCTTTTACTGTAAGGACGGATGGAAGGGCATCCATCAAAATATGATGTACAGTAGTGTTCAGAATAATAGTAGTACTATATGACTAAAAAGATGAATCCAGGTTTTGAGTATATTTCTTATTGTTACATGGGAAACAAGGTACCAGTAGATTCAGTAGATTCTCACAAATCCAACAAGACCAAGCATTCATGATATGCACACTCTTAAGGCTATGAAATTGGGCTATTAGTAAAAAAAAAAAAAGTAGAAAAGGGGGTGTTCACAATAATAGTAGTGTGACATTCAGTCAGTGAGTTCGTCAGTTTTGTGGAACAAACAGGTGTGAATCAGGTGTCCCCTATTTAAGGATGAAGCCAGCACCTGTTGAACATGCTTGTCTCTTTGAAAGCCTGAGGAAAATGGGACGTTCAAGACATTGTTCAGAAGAACAGCGTAGTTTGATTAAAAAGTTGATTGGAGAGGGGAAAACCTATACACAGGTGCAAAAAATTATAGGCTGTTCATCTACAATGAGCTCCAATGCTTTAAAATGGACAAAAAAAACAGAGACGCATGGAAGAAAACGGAAAACAACCATCAAAATGGATAGAAGAATAACCAGAATGGCAAAGGCTCACCCATTGATCAGCTCCAGGATGATCAAAGACAGTCTGGAGTTACCTGTAAGTGCTGTGACAGTTAGAAGACGCATGTGTGAAGCTAATTTATTTGCAAGAATCCCCCGCAAAGTCCCTCTGTTAAATAAAAGACATGTGCAGAAGAGGTTACAATTTGCCAAAGAACACATCAACTGGCCTAAAGAGAAATGGAGGAATATTTTGTGGACTGATGAGAGTAAAATTGTTCTTTTTTGGGTCCAAGGGCCGCAGACAGTTTGTGAGACGACCCCCAAACTCTGAATTCAAGCCACAGTTCACAGTGAAGACAGTGAAGCATGGTGGTGCAAGCATCATGATATGGGCATGTTTCTCCTACTATGGTGTTGGGCCTATATATCACATACCAGGTATCATGGATCAGTTTGGATATGTCAAAATACTTGAAGAGGTCATGTTGCCTTATGCTGAAGAGGACATGCCCTTGAAATGGGTGTTTCAACAAGACAATGACCCCAAGCACACTAGTAAACCAGCAAAATCTTGGTTCCAAACCAACAAAATTAATGCCCCGCAGATGTGAAGAAATCATGAAAAACTGTGGTTATACAACTAAATACTAGTTTAGTGATTCACAGGATTGCTAAAAAAGCAGTTTGAACACTAGAAGCACTCAGAGAGTGCAAACCTCCGCCAAGGCCATGGGGTCACTGACGCCATAACATCTACACGCCGTGGAATCATTGAACCTAAAAAAGTCTAACAATGATGTTTGCTCAGTAGTAAAAAAGGTTTCATCTGCTGTGACTGGATAGCATGTATCCTCAGCGCTTGGCATCACAGTTTATAGCAACTTGCACCTTTCCCAGAAGCTACTGTCATCTGAGCACTGATATTGATATTGCATGTGCTTATAGACAAAAACAAATAAGAGACAAAATTAAATTTATTATTCAACTAAACTGCAAATATATGAATTTTTTAACATTTATGAAACACTTCTCTACACAAGGACATAGGATCACTGACTCTAAAGAGATTCCCTCCTTGGCACAGTGAGCTATTAAACAATTCAGTGTTACAACCAAAACTATGATACATACACTTTTCTTTCCTTTATATTTGACATCCTTGACCATGAAAACATACCACTAGAACTTGGAATCACTTTTATGTCTTTATTAGTTCAAAAGTTATTGTATAAAAATAATTTTTTTGGTAATGGCGGTTTTCTTCTGGATCTAGCTCCATAACATTTGAAGCTACATCAAATCTGATGACACCTTACTGAATCAGTACAGATTCAGCTACAACTTGATGTTAGTTGTGCATCTCTAGCTTCATTTGTCACCTCACACTGACACATTTTCTATTTCCCCTATATTTTTGCATATTCTGGATCACCAGATCTGGAATCCGGATCTGATCATCACCAACCTTTGTTGTTTGATAGAACATTTGACTATGTTACACCCTAATTTTTTTTCAAGCCTTCCTGCCTTGTTTTTGTGGAGTTAGAACTAGAATGTCAAAATTCCCCCTATCCCGCAATGGTGAGGAATCCTTTAAAAAATTCCTGGATCCGGATCGTGATCCGGATCACCACTAAAATTTAATCACTTGTTCCTCTTGTCATTTCCAACCACTCCACAAAATTTCATCAAAATCCGTTCAAAAAGTTTGAGTTATCCTGCTGAGAAACAGACAGACAGACAAACAAAAGCGACCGAAAACATAACCTCCTTGGCGGAGGTAATAATAGTTTTGAGTTTGTAGCGTCAACAGCAGATGCTACTATTATTGTGAACACCCCCTTTTCTACTTTTTTTTTTTTACTAATAGCCCAATTTCATAGCCTTAAGAGTGTGCATATCATGAATGCTTGGTCTTGTTGGATTTGTGAGAATCTACTTAATCTACTGGTACCTAGGCTTTTACTGACTTTTTATCGTCTATAATTAGATTGGAAAAGGTCTTAATTTTGGGTGATTTTAATTTCCAGATTGATGTTGATTCTTCTACTTCAGCAAGAGAGCTTATAACTATGACAAAGGCTTTTAATTTTAAACAGTATGTGTCAGGTCCCACTCACAACAAGGGTCACACGTTGGATCTGGTTTTTGCACTGGGCCTGGAAATTACCAATGTATGTGTGTATGTATGTGTGGAGGATGTTCTTCTGAGTGATCATTGTTGTGTTTTCTTTGATTTGATGGTGCCATCTGACCCTCGACCTGTTTCTACTAAGGCAGAAAGGAGAATTATCACAGAGACAACAGCTACGCTTTTCTGTGATAAGTTCAACCCCTTACTTTTTAATAATCTCACTGAAACTGATTGTTTTATGAATAGCTTTAATAGCCACTGTGCCACTATCTTGGATCAAGTGGCACCACTCAAGGCTGATAAAACTCCTCGTGAAAGTTTCTGCCCTTGGATAAATGATGGGATTATGACTCTAAGGAGAACATGTCGCCAGATTGAACGCCTATGGAAGTCAACAAAACTGGAGGTTCACAGGCTACTTGGAAAAGGTAGCCTGTGCTCAATTGAGATCGCTTTTGCAGGCTAACAACATCCATGACACTTTTCAATCTGGGTACCGTGAGTTTCATTCTACTGAAACAGCCCTGTTGAAGGTGTCTAGTGACATGATGATGGCAGCTGACACTGGCAAATGTTCTGTGCTGATTCTGTTTGATCTGTCTTTGGCGTTTGATACCGTTGACCATGGCATTCTGATAAACAGATTGCGGGATTTGGTTTGAATGTTAGGTTGTGTTTTAGAGTGGTTTACCTCTTACCTGACTGGTAGAACTTTTAGTGTGACGATGGGCAATGCAGTGTCGGAATCTGCAGATCTTCTGTGGGGTGTGCCGCAGGGATCGGTCTTGGGACCTGTTTTGTTCTCGTTGTATCTCCTTCCTCTCAGCAAGCTGATCCAGCAGTTCAGTGATGTGTCCTATCATTTGTATGCCGATGATCTGCAGCTGTACTGCTCTTTTAAGACAACTGAGCCACAGAAACTTTGCTCTCTCACAAATTGTTTGGCCAGAATTAAGGAATGGCTCACTGAGAACAGTCTGCAGTTAAATTCCAATAAGACTGAGACTCTGATTGTAGCACCAGATAGTGCTGTACCTGGAATTAAGCAGCATCTCGGTAGCCTAAGCTGCATGGTCAAAAGCAGTCTGCGTATCCTGGGTGTCATTTTGGATGGAGGGATGTCTCTGGAGCAGCACACAAATTACCTGGTTAAGAACTGTTTTTTCCAAATTCAGAACATCTCTAAGCTCCGTAAGATGGTGACTTTAAAAGAGCTTGAGATGATTGTTCATGCGTTCGTCTCATCGCGTTTGGATTATTGTAACAGTCTCTTCACCTGTCTGAATAAGAAGGAGTTGGCCCGCCTGCAGGTTGTGCAAAATTCTGCTGCGCGCCTGCTTACCCGCACCCGCAGGAGGGACCGTATTACTCCTATTCTTAATACTTTGCATTGGTTGCCTGTCTCCTACAGGATTCATTACAAAATCCTGGTATTGACTTTTAGAGCTCTGCATGGACAGGCACCAGAGTACATCAGGGACCTGATCCAGCCTTATGCTTCCTCCAGGAGCCTCAGGTCGTCCAATCAGAACCTGTTGATGGTTACTCGGACCCGTTTTAAAACTCGCGGGGACAGATCTTTTAAAGCGGTGGCGCCTAGCCTCTGGAATGAGCTTCCCTGTGCCCTTCGTTCTCTGGATTGTATAGATACTTTTAGAAGGCAACTAAAGACGCATTTCTTTAAGTTAGCTTTTTAGCCTAATATTGTATTTTATTGTTTGTATATGTTATTTTTAGATTATTTTTGTATGCCATGTGCAGCGCTTTGTGACCCTGGTCTGTGAAAGGCGCTTTATAAATAAAGCTTACTTACTTACCTTGTTTCCCATGTAACAATAAGAAATATACTCAAAACCTGGATTCATCTTTTTAGTCACATAGCATTACTATTATTCTGAACACTACTGTACGTGAACAGAATTCCATCAAATTTGACATACGTGAAAGCATGAAGACAAATTTTTCTGATCTCCAAACACAAATGTGTCTGCCAATTGAAAATGTAGAATAGACACATGTAAAATAATTGTTCTCCAGAAATCTTAAACAACCTGCCTCTTTTCCTGTGTGAAAATATGCATTGAAAACGTCACATATGTCACAGTTTCACGTATGTGAATTTTTGGACAGAACCGCGTGTGTGTGTGTGTGTGTGATGGTGGCCATTGCAGAGGTTCTTCACAAAAACTGATGACATCATGGTGTTGTGTGCACATTGACCTCCAATCCTGCTGAGTCATAGCTTTTTGCTACTTATGCACTTGATAATAAAGGTTGTGTTCACATATGTTACATATTGACGTAATTTGGAGGGAGTAATTTGGAGTGAGCATTAAATATTGTTCTGGCATAGGCATATTGAGAGGATTGGACTTTACACCTTGCTATATTTCAAAGCATTGATCACTGCAATATTGATAATCGGACTACTCTGCTAGATTTGGGACCACTTGGATTTTGAGATTTTTTTTGACAGAAATTAAACATATGTGAAGACCTTATAAAACAAACCAAAGCCAATATACCATTCATTTGGCAATTAATAGATTTGTATGATCATATCTGTAAATATGTTCAGTTAATTCAAAATGCTGCAGCTAGAGTACTGACGGGGACTAGAAGGAGAGAGCATATCTCACCCATATTGGCCTCTCTTCATTGGCTTCCTGTTAATTCTAGAATAGAATTTAAAATTCTTCTTCTGACTTATAAGGTTTTGAATAATCAGGTCCCATCTTATCTTAGGGACCTCATAGTACCATATCACCCCAATAGAGCGCTTCGCTCTCAGACTGCGGGCTTACTTGTAGTTCCTAGGGTTTGTAAGAGTAGAATGGGAGGCAGAGCCTTCAGCTTTCAGGCTCCTCTCCTGTGGAACCAGCTCCCAATTCGGGTTAGGGAGACAGACACCCTCTCTACTTTTAAGATTAGGCTTAAAACTTTCCTTTTTGCTAAAGCTTATAGTTAGGGCTGGATCAGGTGACCCTGAACCATCCCTTAGTTATGCTGCTATAGACTTAGACTCCTGGGGGGTTCCCATGATGCACTGAGTGTTTCTTTCTCTTTTTGCTCTGTATGCACCACTCTGCATTTAATCATTAGTGATTGATCTCTGCTCCCCTCCACAGCATGTCTTTTTCCTGGTTCTCTCCCTCAGCCCCAACCAGTCCCAGCAGAAGACTGCCCCTCCCTGAGCCTGGTTCTGCTGGAGGTTTCTTCCTGTTAAAAGGGAGTTTTTCCTTCCCACTGTCGCCAAGTGCTTGCTCATAGGGGGTCGTTTTGACCGTTGGGGTTTTTACGTAATTATTGTATGGCCTTGCCTTACAATATAAGGCGCCTTGGGGCAACTGTTTGTTGTGATTTGGCGCTATATAAATAAAATTGATTGATTGATTAAATAGAAACTGTATCCAGTTAACCAGACCAACAAAACGACACAATTTTGAAGTTTGAAAATTGGGTGTCCAGGTATGTCACAAAATAACATGTCTGAGTACCCTTTTTTTTTTCAAATGTTGTTAAAAAAATTAGCTGTCAAAGATTCAGAGGCAAGACTGTTTCCACCCACAGATATACAATCTAAAACCATAGACATAGACTAAAAGAAACAGATATTTTTCCTGCATCTTATTTATTTGAAGACCATTTACAGAAGCATAGCGCAAAATAACAGATTAGCAAATTGTGACTCAAATCGGAAAATATGATTCAACCTGATGTGTTTTCCGATACTGGAGAGAAACCACATCTGTGAAACGTCTCAGCTGGTCCGTGCTCTCTGCTCGGCGGGGAAAGGAGGTTTCTGAGCTGAAGCAGAGCTGTTTCTTCTGCGCACTACAGCCGAGGGTTTTAAACCACAGGTAGCAGCAAATTTAGACGGGCAGCGACTATCGGGTTGAAATTGTCTGTGCCGCCTAGGATGGATTTTCTGAAACAATAAGTAGAAATGTGTGCTGAAAAAAATCAGCCACTTCGGCGTCCCGAGGCTGTAAAACAGCAGCTCAGAGCACAAGAGTGGACCAGAGCAGAGTTCGTTCCTATATACTGAATGTGAAAAAACTCCATCAGAATCCTTCAGTATTAATCCACAGTCCCTCACATGAGCCTCACTGATGATAGATTTAGAAATTTACGGTTTATTTTACAATTGAAAGGCAAGTTTTCAGGGTCTCTGCTGCCATCTATTGCTGCGGTCTAAACAGCACACAGAATCCACATGACGACAATTGTAAAGGAACATTATATAACCAAAATGTACATTTTTGTGCTTTTCATCACGTGACTAAGAGACTGCAGCAACTCCACTGCCATCTACTGGCCAGTAGATGGCAGTAGAGACCCTGAAAACTTGTGAAAACAAATATTCCAAATAATCCGTGTCTGCTACGTTTAATCTGTGTGGAATTTAATAAATGCAAACCGAATTTCAGACATCTTATACAACCCCAATTCCAATGAAGTTGGGACGTTGTGTAAAATGTAAATTAAAAACAATACAATGATTTGCAAATCCTCTTCAACCTATATTCAATTGAATACACCACTCAAACTGATAAACTTTTTGTTTTTGTGCAAATATTTGCTCATTTTGAAATGGATGCCTGCAACACGTTTCAAAAAAGCTGGGACAGTGGTATGTTTCCCACTATGTTACATCACCTTTCCTTCTAACAACACTCAATAAGCGTTTGGGAACTGAGGACACTAATTGTGAGTCATGATTGGATATAAAAGGAGCATCCCCAAAAGACTCAGCCGTTCACAAGCAAAAAAATAGTCCAACAGTTTAAGAACATCCATCCATCCATCCATTTTCTTCCGCTTTATCCAGAGTCGGGTCACGGGGGCAGTAGCTCAAGCAAAGCCGCCCAGACCTCCCAATCCACACACACCTCCCCCAGCTCCTCCGGGGGAACCCCAAGGCGTTCCCAGCCAGCCGAGAGATGTAATCCTTCCAGCGTGTCCTGGGTCTTCCCCGGGGCCTCCTCCCAATGGGACGTGCCCGGAAAAACACCTCTCCAGCGAGGCGTCCAGGGGGCATCCGGAAAAGATGCCCGAGCCACCTCAACTGACTCCTTTCGACGTGGAGGAGCAGCGGCTCGACTCCAAGCTCCTCCCGAGTGACCAAGCTCCTCACCCTATCTTTAAGGGAGCGCCCAGCCACCCTGCGGAGGAAACTCATCTCGGCCGCTTGTACCCGCGATCTCATGACCATAGGTGAGGATCGGAACGTAGATCGATCGGTAAATCGAGAGCTTTGCCCCCCTACTCAGCTCTCTCTTCACCACTTTAAGAACAATGTTTCTCAATGTTCAATTGCAAGGAATTTAGGAATTCCATCATCTACAGTCCATAATATAATCAGAAGATTCAGAGAATCTGGATAACTTTCTACACATAATTGGCAAGGCCGAAAACCAACATTGAATGCCCGTGACATTCGATCCCTCAGGTGGCACTGCATTAAAAACCAACATCATTGTGTAAAGGATCTTACTGCGTGGGCTCAGGAACACTTCAGAAAACCATTGTCAGTTAACACAGTTTGTCGCTACATCTACAAGTGCAAGGTAAAACTCTACCATGCAAAGTGAAAGCCATACATCAACAACATCCAGAAATGCTGCCGCCTTCTCTGGGCCCAAGCTCATTTGAAATGGACAGACGCTAAGTGGGAAAGTGTGCTGTGGTCATTTTGGTGATTAAATGCACCACTCTGCATTTAATCATTAGTGATCGATCTCTGCTCCCCTCCACAGCATGTCTTTTTCCTGGTTCTCTCCCTCAGCCCCAACCAGTCCCAGCAGAAGACTGCCCCTCCCTGAGCCTGGTTCTGCTGGAGGTTTCTTCCTGTTAAAAGGGAGTTTTTCCTTCCCACTGTAGCCAAGTGCTTGCTCACAGGGGGTCGTTTTGACCGTTGGGGTTTTACATCATTATTGTATGGCCTTGCCTTACAATATAAAGCGCCTTGGGGCAACTGTTTGTTGTGATTTGGCGCTATATATAAAAAAAATTGATTGATTGATTGATTGATTTCAAATTGTTTCTGGAAATCATGGACGTCGTGTCCTCTGGACAAAAGAGAAAAAAGGCCATCCAGATTGTTACCAGCGCAAAGTTCAAAAGCCAGCATCTGTGATGGTATGGGGGTGTGTTAGTGCCCATGGCATGGGCAACTTACACATCTGTGATGGCACCATCAATGCTGAAAGGTACATCCAGGTTTTGGAGCAACACATGCTGCCATCCAAGCAACGTCTTTTTCAGGGACGTCCCTGCTTATTTCAGCAAGACAATGCCAAGCCACATTCTGCACGTGTTCCAACAGCGTGGCAACAGTGCGGGTACTAGACTGGCCTGTCTGCAGTCCAGACCTGTCGCCCATTGAAAATGTGTGGCACATTATGAAGCGTAAAATACGACAACGGAGACACCAGACTGTTGAACAACTGAAGTCATACATCAAGCAAGAATGGGAAAGAATTCCACCTACAAAGCTTCAACAATTAGTGTCCTCAGTTCCCAAATGCTTATTGAGTGTTGTCAGAAGGAAAGATGATGTAACACAGAGGTAAACATACCACTGTCCCAGCTTTTTTGAAACATGTTGCAGGCATCCATTTCAAAATGAGCAAATATTTGCACAAAAACAATAAAGTTTATCAGTTTGAACATTAAATATCTTGTCTTTGTGGTGGATTCAGTTGAATATAGGTTGAAGAGGATTTGAAAATCATTGGATTCTGTTTTTATTTACATTTTACACAACATCCCAACTTCATTGGAATTCGGGTTGTATATACTACTCTGGAACAAAGAGGACAGACAGTGTTGTAAAGGACAATAAGCAAACTTCACTTTCCTCCAGAATGACATGAATGGGAAACGATTGCAGCTGACACAACTTGAGTTTCTGGCATGTTTACATAAAACAAACACAGTAACAACGTCTATAAGCTCAGAGAATATATTCACAAGAGTTTTAGGCACAATATACAAAGAGTTTAATGCTGTTGTCCGTGTGCAGCGGTTAAAGTGCAACCTGATGAGAGCGTCTCGATGCATTTCTCCTGTCATGAAACTTTACCCTTAATGCACTGCAGCATGTGTGTCTGTCCAAACATGAAAACCTTCTAAATTAGTTCATTACTTTTAAACTAAAACATATAGCTGGTATTTTCACTTTATAAACCATCAGATGTGGCATTAATTTAAATAACTTGCCTGGAATTCGTTTGGTTAAAATTTTAACCATAAGTTAAAACTGAATGCCCGTTGATGACTTGCGTGATATGCCTGCGAGTCTGTATGGTTTAAAGAGAAATTGTCTTTATTGTCCCTCCTCTTCCTCCTACTTTTCCTTGGTGACCAGGTCTCTTGCTGACAGAAAGCTAATCTGACAGAGAAGCGCTGGCTCGTTGTTGTCACTAGCTGCTAGTGTACTGAAATCAAGACTGAAAGTTCTCGGTTTAGCTTTTATCTGTAACTTCCGCTAAATGTTTTAGTGGTTTATCGGTTTAGCGTTATAAAAGGCAACTTTTCAGTTAGCGGATTAACTGTTATCAAAGCTAACTTTTTGGTTAGCTGTGCCCACCACTGGATGAGAGTAACAACCAGCATGATGTGTTTTTGATCAGTGTGCTCAGGCTTAGTGAGTTCCCAGTGAGCATTAAAAAAAAAAAAATCACCTACACTCACTGTTGAAAAGACATTCAAAAGTGAAAGATTTTTCACAGTCTGATTGTAGATGTGGATTTTGCAGTTTTTAACTGCCATTTTCAATTGTTATTTTTCAGCCTGTACAATGAGTACATTGTAACAAATCATAACTTTGGACCATAACTAGTAAGGCTAGTTTGTGTTGCTAGTTTAAAACAACTTATGGTAATTAATTACGACTTCAAAAAGGGAGCATTTTAACATTGAGAGTTTATTCAACGTCTGTTTATAGACGATGTGGTTTCACAGACAGTTGAAGGAGCCGCGCAAATGGGCCCGCCCATGTCTACTGCTCTGAGACTGCTGTCGGACGTTTTCAGCCTGGACCTTGACACTTTACGGATGTGGGCCGATTCGTCATTCTGCCGCCATTCGGCCTCATTCGAGCTGTGTGTGACGGGGGTCTTACTGTCATCAGGTCAAACTCACCGCTCTGACACTTTATTTTAATGTGTTGTTCTAACATTTATTGTTCATTTGTTTCTTGACAGACATGCAGCCGTTGTTGGTGATTAAAGAAGAAACTCTCCCTGAACACCAGGAATGGAATCTGAGTGTTGACCAGGAGGACATTAACGAAGAAGTGAAGTTGTGGATAAGTCAGCAGGGAGAGCAGCTTCAGCAGCTGGAGGAGGCAGATCTCACCAAGTTTGGTTTCACTGCCGTCCCTGTGAAGAGTGAAAATGATGATGAAAAACCAGAGTCATCACAGCTTCATCAAAGCCCAAGTGATGAGAGCACAGAGGCTGAGCCTGTAGCCAGCAGCCCATCTGTACACAGAACACTGACAGCAGAAGCTGATGGAGAGGACGATGGAGGACCACAACCAGCCAGCAACTCAGGTCCAAACAGTCATTTACAACCAGATACTAGTGGCAGGAGTTCAGACAGTTCTGGAACTGAGACTGATGACAGTGATGACTGGAAACAGACCAGAGAACTTCAGTCAAGTTTTAACTGTCGAAAAAATGCCAATATTGTTCGTTCAGGGAACACTGATGAGAAACAATTTAAAGGCTTTAAATATGAAAAAGCATCTGGTCACATGAACAACTCAGAGCAACAAAAGGAGAGGCAAGCAAGAAGAAAACCATTTAGCTGTTCTGATCAGAGTAAAAGACAGAAACAGAAGGGCACTCTGAACAAACACATTAGTATTCAGACAGGACAAAAACCACTTGTCTGTTCTGAGTGTGGTAAAAGATTTGGACAAAAGAGCACTCTGAACAGACACATGATAATTCATACAGGGCAAAAAGCATTTATCTGTTCCAAGTGTGGTCAAAGGTTTGGACACAAGAGCACTCTGAACACACACATGATAATTCATACAGGGCAAAAAGCATTTGTCTGTTCTGAGTGTGGTCAAAGATTTGGACGAAAGAGCAACCTGAAAACGCACATGATAATTCATACAGGGCAAAAAGCATTTGTCTGTTCTGAGTGTGGTCAACGATTTGGAGTAAAGATCAACCTGAACACACACATGATAATTCATGCTAGACCAAAAGCATTTGTCTGTTCTGATTGTGGTCAAAGATTTGGACTAAAGAGCCACCTGAACAGACACATGATAATTCTGGATCTTGAGGTGCTTAGAACTATACAACATCAATGAGAAAATAAGAACCTTCCTGAAAGCACAAATGAACAATTGGAACACCACCATCACCCTCAATCACACAGAGGGACAAATAACAATCCCAGACGTACGAGTTCAGAGAGGGATACTTCAAGGAGACAGCCTTTCACCTCTCTTATTCTGCTTAATCATGGACCCGCTCAGCAAGATCCTGAAGGAGCAAGACATTGGATATGACTTAAGTAAAGACAAAGGAAAGGAAAACCAAAAACTTGTGAACCATCTGTTGTTCATGGATGATTTGAAAATCTATGCCAACACAAAAAACGGACTCACTCAACTCGTGGAAACTGCCCATAAGTTCTCAAAAGACATTGGCATGGAATTTGGACTGGATAAATGCTCAAAATGCACAATGACAAAAGGAAAAAAGACAAAAACCGAAAACATACAATTGGATGAAGGGAGCTACATTGCAGACCTGGCTGCAGACTCCACATACAAATACTTGGGAATTGAACAAAGTAATTCAATTGAACACAAGAAAATGAGAACAAAAACAACAAAAGAATACCTAAACCGCTTAAAAAAGATCTGCAAAACACAACTGACACCAAAAAATAAAATCACAGCCATAAACCAGTTTGCAATACCAGTGGTGACCTATG
Organism: Thalassophryne amazonica; assembly: GCF_902500255.1. NCBI lineage: Eukaryota > Metazoa > Chordata > Actinopteri > Batrachoidiformes > Batrachoididae > Thalassophryne > Thalassophryne amazonica. The sequence continues at coordinate 118,168,840 of NC_047110.1, forward strand.
GATTTGGCATAGTGAACTGGCCACAATACGAACTTAACAAATTGGACACAAAAACCAGAAAAATGCTCACCCTCCACAAAATCACATACAGAAATCAGTGCATGGACAGAATATACCTACCTCGCAGAGAAGGCGGTATGGGTCTTACTGAAATCAACCAGGCCTACAGAGCATCGATAATAAGTATTGGCCAGTACTTAAAGAGCTCTGAAGAAGAAATCATAAAAACGGTCACACAACACCACAAGGCCATAAGTGAACGGACCTCAATCACTAAACTGGCAAAAAACTTTGGCGGAGAACTTCTACAAGAGAGAAAAAGCAACAGTCTCACGCCTGCAACAAAACTTGCAAGACAGACCAGAGAACAATACTGCAAAAAAGAAGGAAAACATCGAGTGGAAAGATGGAAACAACACAAAAGAGCCGGACGTTTCCAAGAAGAACTCGAAAAGGAATACATCGACAAAGTTGGATCAATGCAGTGGCTAAAAAATGGAAAACTTGGTTTTGATGGAGAAAGAATTCTGATTGGAGCACAAGATCAGGGACTTCTAACTAATGGCTTCAAAAAAATGGCAGGGATCTCACAAAATGATAAATGCCGATTCTGTCATACAGCTGTTGAGAGTGTAAACCATCTAACATCAGCATGCCAGATCCTCATGGCAGATGGGCATTATACATCCAGACATAACAAGATCTGTCAATATCTCCACTGGAAGATCTGCAAGGAACTGGAGTTGGAAGTCAAAGAACATGTCTGGGAGCACGAGCCAACACCAGTCTCATCCAATGGAAAAATAACGATCTTCTACGACAAAGAGATCCCAGCAGGAAGACACATAGAAGGAGGTGCAATCAAACCTGATATTGTCATCTGGAACAAGCAAGAGAAAACAGCCAAAATCATTGATGTGACAGTCCCCAATGACTACGGCCTGAATCGAGCTGAAAGGGGAAAGATCTCAACATACCAAGACCTAAAAAATGACCTAAGAACAACATGGTCATTGAAAGACATCGATATCATTCCAGTTGTGGTAGGAGCAACAGGCCTGATGAAGAAGAACCTGAAGAAATACCTTGAGGCAATCCCCGGTCACCCAAGTGCACATGAGGTGCAGTTGTCTGCGATTAAGGGAACGATCACCATCTTGAAGAGAGCCCTCGGATACAATGCCAGATCTGGTTAAGATAACTATAGAACCTAGGATGCAACTTTAGACCCCAGGTTTGGGGCCCATTGCATTCTACTAAAAAGACATCAAAGATAAATGAAAAAACAAAAGACAAAAAGTATTTGTCTGTTCTAAGTGTGGTCAAAGATTTGGGCACAAGAGCACTCTGAACACACACATGATAATTCATACAGGGCAAAAAGCATTTGTATGTTCTGAGTGTGGTCAAAAATTTGGACTAAAGAGCAACCTGAAAACACACATGATAATTCCAGGAATGGAATCTGAGTGTTGACCAGGAGGACATTAAAGAAGAAGAGAAGCTGTGGATAAGTCAGCAGGGAGAGCAGCTTCAGCAGCTGGAGGAGGCAGATCTCACCAAGTTTGGTTTCACTGCTGTGCCTGTGAAGAGTGAAAATGATGATGAAAAACCAGAGTCATCACAGCTTCATCAAAGCCGAAGTGATGAGAGCACAAAGGCTGAGCCTGTAGCCAGCAGCTCATCTGTACAGAGAACACTGACAGCAGAAGCTGATGGAGAGGATGATGGAGTACCACAACCAGCCAGCAACTCAGGTCCAAACAGTCATTTACAACCAGATACCAGTAGCAGGAGTTCAGACAGTTCTGGAACTAAACAGAAGAACACTCAGCTGGATAATCCACCAGATCAGCATAGTTCTGATCCTGGACTCCAGCAACAACAGCGTCAATGGGCCAAAAGAAACAAGCGAAACTACACCACAGTTAATTGGACCATTGAAGAGAAAAAAAAGATCTTTCACTGCTTCACTTACTCAAGGCATGAGAAGTGGGGCAGAAAGAAAAAAGCAGTATTTGAGGAACGCATAAAAGAAGCGGATTTACCTACACAAAAGAAAGAAGCCACAACTACCGCAAAACTGGAATCGATTGCCTCACAGATCGCAAAATATCTGACGACTGAGGAAATAAAAAAAATAAAGGAAGAAGTCCAAAAGGAAGCGATAAAAGACTATCAGTTGCTGGATAAAGGGAAGCAACTACAGTTTAAAAGGAGTCAGTGGAAGAGGGAGGAAGAATGGATACTGTTGTGGGCAAAAGAATATGCCAAAATAAAATACCCCAAAAATCAGACAAAGACATCCAAAGAATGGCAAAAAATATTCCACCACCACTGCCCAAGTAAGAAAGACATCACTTGTAAGAATCTCACAACCCAAAAATCAAACTTTATCAAACAAAAACATTTCTCAGATAATGAAATAAAAACAATGCAACAGGAGGTTGAGAAAATGATAAGAGAAGGCATCTGCCCTCAGACGCAACCCATTACACCACCAAAAAATGATTGCCCTCAAAAAAAGTTTATCCCCGAAAAAACAAACCATCCACTGCCTCCCGAAAAACCGAACCATTTATTGCCTCCCGAAAAAATGAACAAGTCATTGCCCCCCCCAAAAAACGAGCAACTCACTACCCCCCGAAAAAACGAACCATTCACCGCCTCCCGAAAAACCAAACCATTTACTGCCTCCCAAAAAACCGAACAACTCAATGCCTCCCGAAAAACCGAACAACTCAATGCCTCCCGAAAAACCGAACAACTCAATGCCTCCCGAAAAAATGAACAACTCACTGCCTCCCGAAAAACCGAACCACTCACTGCCTCACGAAAAACCAAACCATTTACTGCCTCCCGAAAAAATGAACAACTCACTGCCCCCTGAAAAAATGAGCAACTCATTGCCCACCGAAAAAACGAACAACTCACCAGCTCATCTACAAAATAATTCACAGGTGCACACAGACCCAGAACAGCAGGAACTAGAAGAGGAATTGGCAAATAAGATTGAAGAAACAAGAAAAATGGACATGAAAGAGCGCCCAAAGCTGACTAAACTAAAAGAGAATAAAAAATTCAAAAATATCCTTCAAAAAGTTAACATAGGACTGACCAAACTGGTCCCAAGAGGAGCCACATTGACAGAGTTAAACTCTGTAAATTATGGAGCGGCATGGTACATACAAAGTAAATTAGCCCCACAAGATTTGGAGAGAAACAGTACCACAAATAAGAAAAAGAATATCATGCCACGATGGAAAAAGAAATTACAACAAAAAATCAGCTGCCTAAGAGCAGAGATCTCCCAAATGGCCACATTTTTGGGAAACAAGAACCACAAAAAGAATCTTCTAAAAAAAATAAATCGCATTAAAAGAAAATACAATGTTGAAGACAAACTTCTAGGTGGAAGGCTGGCTGAACATCAAGCCTTAGTAAAAGCTTTTGCAGCACAAATTAGGAATAAAGACAAGAAAATACAAGCAAAACAGATAAACAAACTATTTGCAACAAACCCCAGACTAGTGTACAGAAAGCTGGCAAATGACACAATAGAAGTACAACAACCACCTGAGAGAAAGGAAATTGAAAAATTTTGGAGACCACTCTTTGAAGACCCAAAACAACACCAAGAGGCTGAGTGGATTGAAAAAATACAACAGAAAAACAAAGACAAACAACAAATGCCAGCAATTGTAATCAATGAAGAAGAGATCAGAAAGAAAATGAGTGAATACAGTAACTTCAAGGCACCTGGCATCGACAAAATCCCAAATTTTTGGCTGAAAAGACTGACAGCATTACACCAACATTATGCTGTGGCTTTCACAAAAATATTGAACGGAGAAGAGGACACACCAGACTGGCTAACGACAGGGAACACAAGCCTAATTCCAAAGACCAAGGAAACACAGCTTCCCAACAAGTACAGACCCATCTGCTGCCTAACAACAACATACAAATGGCTGACAGGAATCATAGCTGATGCCATTTATGAACATCTTGACAATGGTGGCTACCTGGAAAATGAACAGAAAGGATGTTCCAAAAGAAGATTAGGAGCTAAAGACCAGTTACTGACAGACAAAGCTATCCTGGAGGACTGCAAAACAAGGCAGAGGAACCTCAGCATGGCTTGGATTGATTACAAAAAGGCATTTGACAGTGTACCACACTCCTGGATCTTGAGGTGCTTAGAACTATACAACATCAATGAGAAAATAAGAACCTTCCTGAAAGCACAAATGAACAATTGGAACACCACCATCACCCTCAATCACACAGAGGGACAAATAACAATCCCAGACGTACGAGTTCAGAGAGGGATACTTCAAGGAGACAGCCTTTCACCTCTCTTATTCTGCTTAATCATGGACCCGCTCAGCAAGATCCTGAAGGAGCAAGACATTGGATATGACTTAAGTAAAGACAAAGAAAAGGAAAACCAAAAACTTGTGAACCATCTGTTGTTCATGGATGATTTGAAAATCTATGCCAACACAAAAAACGGACTCACTCAACTCGTGGAAACTGCCCATAAGTTCTCAAAAGACATTGGCATGGAATTTGGACTGGATAAATGCTCAAAATGCACAATGACAAAAGGAAAAAAGACAAAAACCGAAAACATACAATTGGATGAAGGGAGCTACATTGCAGACCTGGCTGCAGACTCCACATACAAATACTTGGGAATTGAACAAAGTAATTCAATTGAACACAAGAAAATGAGAACAAAAACAACAAAAGAATACCTAAACCGCTTAAAAAAGATCTGCAAAACACAACTGACACCAAAAAATAAAATCACAGCCACAAACCAGTTTGCAATACCAGTGGTGACCTATGGATTTGGCATAGTGAACTGGCCACAATACGAACTTAACAAATTGGACACAAAAACCAGAAAAATGCTCACCCTCCACAAAATCACATACAGAAATCAGTGCATGGACAGAATATACCTACCTCGCAGAGAAGGCGGTATGGGTCTTACTGAAATCAACCAGGCCTACAGAGCATCGATAATAAGTATTGGCCAGTACTTAAAGAGCTCTGAAGAAGAAATCATAAAAACGGTCACACAACACCACGAGGCCATAAGTGAACGGACCTCAATCACTAAACTGGCAAAAAACTTTGGCAGAGAACTTCTACAAGAGAGAAAAAGCAACAGTCTCACGCCTGCAACAAAACTTGCAAGACAGACCAGAGAACAATACTGCAAAAAAGAAGGAAAACATCGAGTGGAAAGATGGAAACAACACAAAAGAGCCGGACGTTTCCAAGAAGAACTCGAAAAGGAATACATCGACAAAGTTGGATCAATGCAGTGGCTAAAAAATGGAAAACTTGGTTTTGATGGAGAAAGAATTCTGATTGGAGCACAAGATCAGGGACTTCTAACTAATGGCTTCAAAAAAATGGCAGGGATCTCACAAAATGATAAATGCCGATTCTGTCATACAGCTGTTGAGAGTGTAAACCATCTAACATCAGCATGCCAGATCCTCATGGCAGATGGGCATTATACATCCAGACATAACAAGATCTGTCAATATCTCCACTGGAAGATCTGCAAGGAACTGGAGTTGGAAGTCAAAGAACATGTCTGGGAGCACGAGCCAACACCAGTCTCATCCAATGGAAAAATAACGATCTTCTACGACAAAGAGATCCCAGCAGGAAGACACATAGAAGGAGGTGCAATCAAACCTGATATTGTCATCTGGAACAAGCAAGAGAAAACAGCCAAAATCATTGATGTGACAGTCCCCAATGACTACGGCCTGAATCGAGCTGAAAGGGGAAAGATCTCAAAATACCAAGACCTAAAAAATGACCTAAGAACAACATGGTCATTGAAAGACATCGATATCATTCCAGTTGTGGTAGGAGCAACAGGCCTGATGAAGAAGAACCTGAAGAAATACCTTGAGGCAATCCCCGGTCACCCAAGTGCACATGAGGTGCAGTTGTCTGCGATTAAGGGAACGATCACCATCTTGAAGAGAGCCCTCGGATACAATGCCAGATCTGGTTAAGATAACTATAGAACCTAGGATGCAACTTTAGACCCCAGGTTTGGGGCCCATTGCATTCTACTAAAAAGACATCAAAGATAAATGAAAAAACAAAAGGCAAAAACCATTTGTCTGTTCTGAATGTGGTCGAAGATTTGGGCGACAAAGCACTCTGAACGAACACATGATAATTCATATAGGGCAAAAACCATTTGTCTGTTCTGAATGTGGTCAAAGATTTGGGCTAAAGAGCTGCCTGAACAGACACATGATAATTCATACAGGACAAAAAGCATATGTCTGTTCTGAATGTGGTCAAAGATTTGGACTAAAGAGCAATCTGAACAGACACATGATAATTCATACAAGACAAAAAGCATTTGTCTGTTCTGTGTGGTCAAAGATTTGGGCGAAAGAGCAACCTGAACACACATATGATAATTCATATGGGGAAAAAAGCATTTGTCTGTTCTGAGTGTGGTCAAAGATTTGGGCGAAAGAGCCACCTGAACACACACATGATAATTCATACGGGGCAAAAAACCCTAGCTAAAAACTCCACAAAGCAAATATGGAAAAGTCAAAAAATGGCAAATTGTACTGGCCGGATGTCTCCCAGGATAAAAAGGTCCCCAAATCACGCCTAGGCACCAGGGTGTGTGAGGAAAGTAATGGTGCAACTTCTCTTAGTGCTGCAGGGAATGACCTCCCATGCGAGAGCACTCAACTGGATAACCCATCAGATCAGCATAGCTCTGATCCTGGACTCCAGCAGCAACAGCCTCAAAGGCCAAAAAGAAATCTACGAAAATACGCCACTGTTACTTGGACCATTGAAGAGAAGAAAACAATCTTCTACTGCTTCGCTTACTCAAGACATGAGAAGTGGGGCAGGAGAAAAAAGGCAGTATTTGAGGCAAAAAGCATTTGTCTGTTCTGAGTGTGGTCAAAGATTTGGGCAACAGAGCCACCTGAACAGACACATGATAATTCATACAGGTCATTGAAAGACATCGCTATCATCCCAGTTGTGGTGGGGGCAATAGGCCTTATGAAGAAAAACCTGACAAAATACCTTGAAGCAATCCTCGGTCTCCCAAGCGCACATGAGGTGCAGTTGTGTGCAATTAAGGGAACGATCACCATCTTGACGAGAGCCTTCGGATACAGTGCCAGCTATGGTTAGGGTACAAATATAGAGTCAAGGGTGCAACTTTAGACCTTGGGTCTGGGGCCCACTGTATTCAATTAAAAAGAAATCCAAGATAAATGAAAAAACAAAAGACACAAACAAAAAAACCAAGGCCTTAAAAATGACCTATGAACAACTTGGTGACTGAAAGAAATTGATAAAGGGATTAAAGCTCTCCGTCGGTATGACAATTTTCCTTCAATTGGTCTCACAGCCAGCTCTAGCTGTTTTGGTGCCCGAACTCTCAGATTTGCTGTGGTGACCCCATGTGCAAACAAAGGAACAGCCGAAGGGACTTACTTTTTTCAGATAGAATATGATTTAGATTATAGATTGACATAACAGGTCTGTCATAACAGCCTTATGACAGACCTTAAAGGTTAATTGTTGGTCAAACACAGTGGTGGGCACAGTTCCGATAATCCGATAATTATCTAAGATAATGTTTTCATTATTGGATTATCTTTTTAGATAACTTTAAAAACCATTATCGGATTAATTATCTTGCGATAAATTTTTTGTCCAATAATTTTTAGACCGATAATGTGGTAAATAAAGCTGAACAGCTACAAATATTTATAAAACTTAAAATCAGTTGAGCACCTACTTGGTAAATGTTTTGTAGCTAATGTGTAGTTCTACCCTTTGCAAAACAGAGAAGAGCTGCTTTAAGAAGAAACCACCCTATCCTCTGCAAACAAAGGAGAACTTGTCCCAGAGGGGGAAAAAAAAACAACTCATTTCTTTTAACCCCTTAATGATACGGGGGCAATATCACCCAAGTCATCTAGAGGCATACATTTTTAACTTATGGTTCAACTTTTAACCAAACTAATGTCAGACAAGTTATTTAAATTAATGTCATGTCTGAAGTTTTATAAAGTGAAAATATCAGATATATGTTTTAGTTTTAAAGTAATGCGCTAATTTTTAAGGTTTTAGTGTGGATATATGCTGTGCCCAGCAGTGCATTATGGGTAGGATAGGGTAATCTCAGTACGTTCACAACATGAGAAATGTATTTGAAATACTCTGAGGCTCTACGGACAACAGCATTAAACTCTAGTGCCTAAAACTCATGAGTATACAACCCCTGGCAAAAATTATGGAATCACCGGCCTCGGAGGATGTTCATTCAGTTGTTTAATTTTATAGAAAAAAAGCAGATCACAGACATGACACAAAACTAAAGTCATTTCAAATGGCAACTTTCTGGCTTTAAGAAACACTATAATAAATCAGGAAAAAAAATTGTGGCAGTCACTAACAGTTACTTTTTTAGACCAAGCAGAGGGGAAAAAAATATGGACTCACTCAATTCTGAGGAAAAAATGATGGAATCATAAAAAACAAAAGAATGCTCCAACACATCACTAGTATTTTGTTGCACCACCTCTGGTTTTTATAACAGCTTGCAGTCTCTGAGGCATGGACTTAATGAGTGACAAACAGTACTCTTCATCAATCTGGCTCCAACTTTCTCTGATTGCTGTTGCCAGATCAGCTTTGCAGGTTGGAGCCTTGTCATGGACCATTTTCTTCAACTTCCACCAAAGATTTTCAATTGGATTAAGATCCGGACTATTTGCAGGCCATGACATTGACCCTATGTGTCTTTTTGCAAGGAATGTTTTCACAGTTTTTCCTCTATGGCAAGATGCATTATCATCTTGAAAAATGATTTCATCATCCCCAAACATCCTTTCAATTGATGGGATAAGAAAAGTGTCCAAAATATCAACGTAAACTTGTGCATTTATTGATGATGTAATGACAGCCATCTCCCCAGTGCTTTTACCTGACATGCAGCCCCATATCATCAATGACTGTGGAAATTTACATGTTCTCTTCAGGCAGTCATCTTTATAAATCTCATTGGAACGGCACCAAACAAAAGTTCCAGCATCATCACCTTGCCCAATGCAGATTTGAGATTCATCACTGAATATGACTTTCATCCAGTCATCCACAGTCCACGATTGCTTTTCCTTAGCCCATTGTAACCTTGTTTTTTCTGTTTAGGTGTTAATGATGGCTTTCGTTTAGCTTTTCTGTATGTAAATCCCATTTCCTTTAGGCGGTTTCTTACAGTTCAGTCACAGACGTTGACTCTAGTTTCCTCCCATTCGTTCCTCATTTGTTTTGTTGTGCATTTTCGATTTTTGTGACATATTGCTTTATGTTTTCTGTCTTGAGGCTTTGATGTCTTCCTTGGTCTACCAGTATGTTTGCCTTTAACAACCTTCCCATGTTGTTTGTATTTGGTCCAGAGTTTAGACACAGCTGACTGTGAACAACCAACATCTTTTGCAACATTGCGTGATGATTTACCCTCTTTTAAGAGTTTGATAATCCTCTCCTTTGTTTCAATTGACATCTCTCGTGTTGGAGCCATGATTCATGTCAGTCCACTTGGTGCAACAGTTCTCCAAGGTGTGATCACTCCTTTTTAGATGCAGACTAACAAGCAGATGTGATTTGATGCAGGTGTTAGTTTTGGGGATGAAAATTTACAGGGTGATTCCATAATTTTTTCCTCAGAATTGAGTGATTCCATATTTTTTTCCCTCTGCTTGGTCTAAAAAAGTAACCGTTACTGACTGCCACAATTATTTTTCCTGATTTCTTATAGTGTTTCTTAAAGCCAGAAAGTTGCCATTTGAAATGACTTTAGTTTTGTGTCATGTCTGTGATCTGCTTTTTTACAACAAAATTAAACAACTGAATGAACATCCTCCGAGGCCGGTGATTCCATAATTATTGCCGGGGGTTGTATTTTCTGGGTTTATAGATGTTATTGTGTCTGCGTTTATTAAATTCCACGCACCTTAAATGTAGCAGACAAGGATTATCTGGAATTTTGTTTTGGCAAGTTTTCAAGGTCTCTACTGCCATCTACTGACCAGTAGTGTTCATTCGCCCTATTGACGTATCCCATAATCCCTTGCGTGCCAGAGAGTCGCTGCAGTCAACAACATATAGAGAATCAATACGATGACGGTTGTAAATTAATATTATACTACAAAAATGTATTTTTTATGCTTTTCGTCACGTTAATAAGAGACTGCTGCATGATACCCTTAAAACTTGCTAAAACACTTATAACAGATAATCCGTGTCTGTTACGTTTAATCTGTGGGGAATTTAATAACCCAAACCGAATTTCAGACATATATATTAGTCTGGAACAAAGAGGACAAACAGTGTTGTTAAGAACAATAATCAAGACGTTAAAGAGCAAACTTCACTTTCCTCCAGAACGACATGATCAGGAAGCGATTGTAGCTCACAGCAGCTCCCATTGAAAATGACGGAGAGACAGACTGTGATTCTCGCATGTTTACGTAAAATAAACACAATAACAACGTCTAAAAACAAAGAAAATAAATTCACGGGAGTTTTAGGCACAATATAAAAATAGTTTTATGTTGCGATGTTAATGGTGTTGTCTGTGTGCAGTTAAACTGCAGCATGATCAGAGCGTCTCAATGCAGTTCTCATTGTTATTGAGATCTCGCAGCGCGGTGACCTCTCCGAGGTTTTACAGGATTTGAAACATCAATAGGGGGAATAGCCAACATTTATGTGTCAAGATAACATTGAGTGCATGTTTTACAATATAATAAAATGTGTGCACGAGCATCATAAAACATCATCACATTCATGAGAGCACATGACTATATTGTGTGAGAAATAGGTCATAAAGATAAGATAAAACATCATAAAATTCTCTCCACATGCAAAACATTTTGCGATGACACTTCCAGGGCTCTGTAAAAATGCCTGTTTTTACAAATAAAAAAATGGAATATTTTACAAAAGCACATTTATCTGTAAACACCAACACACGACACACGTCACTTTAACGTGTTGGTTTACATAATGAATGACTCAACCAATCAGTGTTTAGCGGAGGCACATTTTACAAAACTTCAGAATTAGTGCATTATTCAACATTAAAAGATATGTTATTTTTAACTTTGTACAAATGACAGAATTGACATTAATGGAGTTATTCTATCAGCATTCATTTTATTTATTCACCAAACCATAAGTCAACACTGCTTTATTTTCTAAGACCTCCGCCTGACTGAAGTGATGTGATTGGGTAGAGAGCTGGGCTTGTGGCTGCTCTCAGCTTGCATCTCTGGTGGAAGCCGTGTAGTAAACAAGAGCTTCCAGCAGGGGGCAAGATGTTCAAATTTCAATTTCAATTTATTTTAATTTACGAGGTCTGTTAGAAAAGTATCCGACCTTTTTATTTTTTTCAAAAACCATATGGATTTGAATCGTGTGATTGCATCGGCCAAGCTTGAACCTTCGTGCGCATGCGTGACTTTTTTCACGCCTGTCGGTTGCGTCATTCGCCTGTGAGCAGGCTTTGTATGAGCACTGGTCCACCCCTCTCGTCGGATTTTTATTGCAAATAAATGTCTGAACGATTTGGAGCTTTGCTGCATCAATTCTTTCCAGAAACTGTGAGAGACCTCCAGGTGGACACCATTCGGAAAATTCAAATGGCTTTCAGGGATGATTTTATGGGGCTCACACAGATTAAGGAGTGCTCCAGCCGGTTTAAAGACCGCCCACAGCTGCTGAGAGCGTGCCGCGCTCCGAACGCCTATCGACAGGCTCAAACCCCGCTGAAACAACCAGATCATTTCCAACGTGAAGGCTTTGTTGATCCGGGATGTCGTCTGACTTACACAAAAATGGCAGGAGACGTGGACATTAGTACTTTTACGGCACATTCCACTGTTACAGGAGTTTTTTTTTCATGGAAAGAAAAGAGGACGGATGCGCCACTGTGCCGCTCATGGCGCGGCACAAAACCACCTCCGTGTTGGTCTCACAGGACGGCTTTGAGATGGCTTTCACACGGCTGTCGGTGGGTTTTCAGTTGTGTGAGTATCCGAGAAATTGTGGATGAGCCTGGACATGCCAGAACATGTCCTTTGAGGCTTCATCACGGTGTTGCTTAGCGCCATGCGGCTCCACCGCGACGCACGGAATTCCTTCGCATGTCTGTCTCAATGTGCCGAAAAAGTGTTGATGTCCACGTCTTCCACAATTCCTGTGCTAGTCAGAAGACGTCCCGGATAAAACACAGCGTCCAGTTTGGAAATGAACGGCACATTCCACTGTTACAGCAGTTTTTGTCATGGAGGATCGATGACTTTATCACAGGGGGCGACCCGGGCTTGATGCTGCCTGAAACATCACTCAGCACGACTGGTTTGGTGGGTCAGTGATGGTCTGGGGAGGCATCTCCCTGGAAGGACACACGATAGAGATCCCATAATAGACAGGTAATTTAGTCACGTAACATGGAGCACTGAGATGCTGAGCGCATCTTGGAAGGTTGAAGCGTTGCAACTGCCCTTCAAGGCCAGAGAATCGACAGTGATTACAAGCCCAGAACATGCATTTTCCACTGACAGCCCGAGACCACTGCAGTGCTTCAACTTTCCAAGATGGCGGGGCCGGGATCCTCTCGGCGGAGGCCTTTTGTACAGCTCAGCACTATCTAGTAAATGTGTGGGACACAGACATCTACAGGACAAACAATGGCACCCTGACTGCTATTAGGTGTCAGGAAGAAGTCCTTGGACTCATTGTCTGACCCTGCGCTGGTGCAGTGGGTCCTGGGTTCCTCCTGGTGCACAACACTGCCCGACCTGGTCACAGATCTGGCAACTTGCTTCCGACTGATCGTTTGCTGTTGTGACCGTCTTCCAATCTCTACATGGTTGTATTCATTTCTTTTATTTCTGTTCAACACTTCTTTTGTTTTTTAAGTGCACCTATCTTGAATCTTACAACCCCAATTCCAATGAAGTTGTGACATATATAATGTAAATAAAAACAGAATACAATGATTTGCAGATCTTCTTCAACCTATCTTCAGTTGAACGCACCACAAAGACAAGATATTTAATGATCAGTGATCAAGTCCTCGACCTCTTGACCAAAGCCAGGACTTCATCCAGCATCCTGGATCCACTGCCCATGACCCTATAGTGATGGACTGTCTCCCCTCCATTTGCCCCACGGTGGTTGCCATCATCAATGCCTGACTTAGTTCTGGTGTGGTACCCTCCAGCTTTAAGTTGGCGGCTGTGATACCAACTCTCAAAAAGACAGGCCTGGACTCAGATGACCTCAGCAACTACCGGCTGATCTCCACCTTCCATTCCTAAGTAAGATCTTGGAAAGAGCAGTGGCTGCCCAGCGACAACACCACGTCCCACCATCTGCTCTTTGAATCTTTCCAGTCTGACTTCAGGCCCCATCACAGCACTGAAACCACCCTCATCAAAATCACAAATGACATCCTGATTGCTGCAGATAATGGCCTTGTCTCCATCCTTGTCCTCCTAGACCTCTTCGCTGCTTTCAAGACCATTTTCCATTCCATTCTCCTCTCTCGTCTCTCCAAGCTCATTGACCTTACTGGCACTGCACTCTCCTGGTTCCAGTCCTACCTCTCTAACCGGAAACAATACATCCACTTTGCAAGGTTTCAACTCTACCACAGCAGCAGTTAACCATGGCATCCCCCAGAGATCTGTTCTTGGCCCCCTCCTCTTTACCATCTACTTGCTCCCCCTTGTTCAGATCATCTGCAACCATAGACTTAGTTTTCACTGTTATGTTGATGACACCCAATTGTATATCAGCACCAAGCCCTCCTCACAACTCCCACCAATACAACTCAACAACTGTCTGCAGGATATTAAAACTTGGATGACCACCAACCTACTGAAACTTAACACCAACAAGACAGAGCTTATGGTGGTGGCCACAGCACCACTGCTCAAGAAGGTTGGAGACCTCACCCTGGTCATTGATGGCTGCACCACCTCTCCAACATCCGAAGTGTGGAACCTGGGTGTCATTCTGGACTCAACACTCTCATTCAGTTCCCATATCAAGAGCATCACCAAATCTGCCTTCTTCCAGTTGCGCAACATTTCAAGACTCAGTCACCGAAATACTCATCCATGCCTTCATCACCTCCCGTCTGGACTACTGCAATGGAGTCCTGTCTGAGTTGCCTAACAAGGCCCTAGACAGATTGCAGTATGTCCAGAACTCAGCTGCCAGGGTGCTAACTCAGACCAAACCCTGGCAGCACATCACTCCCATCCTCAAGAAACTTCACTGTCTGTCAGTCAAAGAACGCATCAGCTACAAAATCCTCCTCCTTACCTACAAATCACTTCATTCATTGGCACCCAAGTACCTCACTGACCTTCTTCACCCCTACTCCCAGTCACGGTCCCTGCACTCCACCAGCAAGGACCTACTCAGAACATTTGGAGATAGGGCTTTCTGTGTAATTGCCCATACCTTTTGGAACAGCCTGCCCCTTCCCATCCATTCTGCCACTTCTCTGACACAGTTGCGAAAGCACCTCAAAACACACTTCTTCTCTTCCCTATCCCCCTCCCCCGCCCTCTACCTCCCTCCTCCCACTCTTGTGAAGCGACCTTGGGTATCATGAAAGGCGCTATAGAAATCCAAGTCATTATTATTATTATTATTATTATTAATATTAATGTTCAAACTGATAAACTTTATTGTTTTTGTGCAAATATTTGCTCATTTCGAAATGGATGCCTGCAACACGTTTCAAAAAAGCTGGGACAGTGGTATGTTTACTGCTGTGTTACATCACCTTTCCTTCTAACAACACTCAATAAGTGTTTGGGAACTGAGGACACTAATTGTTGAAGCTTTGTAGGTGGAATTCTTTCCCATTCTTTCTTGATATACGACTTCAGTTGTTCAACAGTCCGGGGTCTCCGTTGTCGTATTTTGCGCTTCATAATGCGCCACACATTTTCAATGGGCGACAGGTCTGGACTGCAGGCAGGCCAGTCTAGTACCCGCACTCTTTTACTACGAAGCCACGCTGTTGTAATGTGCAGAATGTGGCTTGGCATTGTCTTGCTGAATGAAATAAGCAGGGACATCCCTGAAAAAGACGTTGCTTGGATGGCTCACTACTCATCACTAATTGAAGAAAATAAGAACAACCCCAGGTTTCTTTTCAGCACTGTAGCCAGGCTGACAAAGAGTCAGAGCTCTATTGAGCCGAGTATTCCTTTAACTTTAACTAGTAATGACTTCATGACTTTCTTTGCTAATAAAATTTTAACTATTAGAGAAAAAATTACTCATAACCATCCCAAAGACATATCATTATCTTTGGCTGCTTTCAGTGATGCCGGTATTTGGTTAGACTCTTTCTCTCCGATTGTTCTGTCTGAGTTATTTTCATTAGTTACTTCCTCCAAACCATCAACATGTCTATTAGACCCCATTCCTACCAGGCTGCTCAAGGAAGCCCTACCATTATTTAATGCTTCGATCTTAAATATGATCAATCTATCTTTATTAGTTGGCTATGTACCACAGGCTTTTAAGGTGGCAGTAATTAAACCATTACTTAAAAAGCCATCACTTGACCCACCTATCTTAGCTAATTATAGGCCAATCTCCAACCTTCCTTTTCTCTCAAAAATTCTTCAAAGGGTAGTTGTAAAACAGCTAACTGATCATCTGCAGAGGAATGGTCTATTTGAAGAGTTTCAGTCAGGGTTTAGAATTCATCATAGTACAGAAACAGCATTAGTGAAGGTTACAAATGATCTTATGGCCTCAGACAGTGGACTCATCTCTGTGCTTGTTCTGTTAGACCTCAGTGCTGCTTTTGATACTGTTGACCATAACATTTTATTACAGAGATTAGAGCATGCCATAGGTATTAAAGGCACTGCACTGCAGTGGTTTGAATCATATTTATCTAATAGATTACAATTTGTTCATGTAAATGGGGAGTCTTCTTCACAGACTAAGGTTAATTATGGAGTTCCACAAGGTTCTGTGCTAGGACCGATTTTATTCACTTTATACATGCTTCCCTTAGGCAGTATTATTAGACAGCATTGCTTAAATTTTCATTGTTATGCAGATGATACCCAGCTTTATCTATCCATGAAGCCAGAGGACACACACCAATTAGCTAAACTGCAGGATTGTCTTACAGACATAAAGACATGGATGACCTCTGCTGCAGCTAGAGTACTGACAGGGACTAGAAGGAGAGAGCATATCTCACCCATATTGGCCTCTCTTCATTGGCTTCCTGTTAATTCTAGAATAGAATTTAAAATTCTTCTTCTTACTTATAAGGTTTTGAATAATCAGGTCCCATCTTATCTTAGGGACCTCATAGTACCATATCACCCCAATAGAGCGCTTCGCTCTCAGACTGCAGGCTTACTTGTAGTTCCTAGGGTTTGTAAGAGTAGAATGGGAGGCAGAGCCTTCAACTTTCAGGCTCCTCTCCTGTGGAACCAGCTCCCAATTCAGATCAGGGAGACAGACACCCTCTCTACATTTAAGATTAGGCTTAAAACTTTCCTTTTTGCTAAAGCTTATAGTTAGGGCTGGATCAGGTGACCCTGAACCATCCCTTAGTTATACTGCTATAGACTTAGACTGCTGGGGGGTTCCCATGATGCACTGAGTGTTTCTTTCTCTTTTTGCTCTGTATGCACCACTCTGCATTTAATCATTAGTGATTGATCTCTGCTCCCCTCCACAGCATGTCTTTTTCCTGGTTCTCTCCCTCAGCCCCAACCAGTCCCAGCAGAAGACTGCCCCTCCCTGAGCCTGGTTCTGCTAGAGGTTTCTTCTTGTTAAAAGGGAGTTTTTCCTTCCCACTGTCGCCAAGTGCTTGCTCACAGGGGGTCATTTGGACAGTTGGGGTTTTTCTGTAATTATTGTATGGCTTTGCCTTGCAATATGAAGCGCCTTGGGGCAACTGTTTGTTGTGATTTGGCGCTATATAAATAAAATTCATTTGATTTGATTTGATCTTTAGTGGGTGGATGGTGCGTGGCCAGAGCAGATGTGGTTTGTGAAATTTTGATGTTGCTTTTTAAACTTGGGGAGACTGGGTGTTGTGTAGGGTTTCTGTGGGTCCCAGCCCAAAAACCTGGATGTACCTTTCAGCATTGATGGTGCCATCACAGATGTGTAAGTTGTCCATGCCATGGGCACTAACACACCCCCATACCATCACAGATGCTGGCTTTTGAACTTTGCACTGGTAACAATCTGGATGGTCTTTTTCCTCTTTTGTCCAGAGGACACGACGTCCATGATTTCCAAAAACAATTTGAAATGTGGACTCATCAGACCACAGCACACTTTTCCACTTTGCTTCTGTCCATTTCAAATGAGCTCGGGCCCAGAGAAGGCGGCGGCATTTCTGGATGTTGTTGATGTTTGGCTTTCACTTTGCATGGTAGAGTTTTAACTTGCACTTGTAGGTGTAGCGACGACTGTGTTAACTGACAATGGTTTTCTGAAGTGTTCCTGAGCCCACGCAGTAAGATCCTTTACACAATGATGTCGGTTTTTAATGCAGTGCCACCTGAGGGATTGAAGGTCACGGGCATTCAGTGTTGGTTTTCGGCCTTGCCGCTTACGTGTAGAAAGTTCTGCAGATTCTCTGAATCTTCTGATTATATTATGGACTGTAGATGATGGAATCCCTAAATTCCTTGCAATTGAATGTTAAGAAACATTGTTCTTAAACTACTGGACTATTTTTTTTTACACAGTTGTTCACAAAGTGGTGATCCTCACCCCATCTTTGCTTGTGAACGGCTGAGACTTTTGGGGATGCTCCTTTTATACCCAATCATGACACTCACCTGTTTCTAATTAACTTGTTCACCTGTGGAATGAACAGGCGTTCATTACACAAACAGGTGTTCCAAACAGATGTTCTTTGAGCATTCATTAACTTTCCTAGTTTTTTGTTGCCACTGTCCCAGCTTTTTTGTGTTACAGGCATCCACTTCAAAATGAGCAAATATTTTTTACAAAAACAATAAAGTTTATACGTTTGAACATTAAATATCTTGTCTTTGTGGTGTATTGAATTGAATATAGGTTGAAGAGGATTTGAAAATCATTGTATTCTGTTTTTATTTACATTTCACACAACGTTCCAACTTCATTGGAATTGTGGTTGTATTTAACTACAGTTTTCCTGTTGTGAATTGCTCATGGTTAGCTTTCGCTAGCGATTAGCTTGCGTTAGCTAGGCAGACTCCCCCCTCCCCCGTTTCTTTCATTACAGTTTTTACCAGTCTAATACTTCTGTTAGTTTTTTAGTGTAACTGCTGTGAATTTTAGCTCATTATTTCACTCTTGTGTAAATCTTAGGAGTGGTAAGCATTTTCACTAGTGGTTAGCTTGCGTTAACTAGGTTGACTTCCCCCCTCCCCATTTCTTTAATACTTCTGTTAGTTTTTCAGTGTAATTGCTGTGAATTTTAGCTCATTAATTTACTCCTGTGTGAACCTTAGGAGTGGTTTGCATATTCATTAGCGGTTAGTTCACTCTTGCTTGCTATACTCTTGAATTTTCTGGTACACAAAGTACACTACTTTATACTTTACATTAATTATGCGCGATGCTGCGAGATAGGGTGGCTCCCAGCATTGCCTCTCATCTTAGGGTGCTGACGCTGCAGAATGGGAAGACAGACAACGGAAGATGACACGAGATACAGTCACATAGTTAATCACATCTGCGTCAATGATGTCAGGATGAAGCACTCAGAGGTCACAAAAATGGACATAGAGAGGACTTGGAGATGTGTCGGTCTCAATTAATAGTCTCTGGTCCCCTCCCCTCCCGGGGTAATGATGAGGCATTTAGCAGGCTGACATTGTTAAATAGGTGGCAGGCGCAATTTTGTAGACACTGCGCGTTCATACACACACCACCTGGAGTGGGTTGCGGGTGGTGGTGTGCTCGTGTGTGATTCTGTTTGGGCAAGTGGTACGCCAAACGCTGCACGTTCTGGAGAAAAGGTCTTGTCTGTGTGGGCGATTCCTTCACGGTTGTTGAGAGTGGATGCGGTCGGTCACGCGCTGTGGGTCTGGAGCTCTCTACTGTGGTAAGTCTGTTCATTGTCGCGTTGGCTTTTGGCACTGGTTATGACTGATATGCTTTATGCTTTAGAGCTTGGTTTACGGGACCTTGTCGTTAATTCTGTTGCGGCTCTCCCCCTCCTCCTCCTGCTGTCTGCGGGTGTGCGCGCCTCCACTGGCAGGTAAGATGTCAACCACACAGGCTGAGTTAATGCAGTCATTGTTTATTTAATTATCCTCATGTCTCTCATTCAGGCACGAGGAACCACGGTGCGCGGGGCGCATGTTTGAGTCGCCACCTCCTATCAAAGGGGTCATTACTTTGTCTGCATTTTCGTTTGGCCTTCAACCACTGTGTGTGCATTGCTTCACAGAGGGTGCCCTCTAGTGGTGCGGTTGATGCACTGCATGGGACTGACTGCCTGATCTGATTAATATAATAGGGTAAGGGTTTTATTCCCTTTTGCATGAGTTCCTTTGCCCTAATTTTATGCATGAAAATTCAGTAAGGTATATCTTATATATTATATTCCAATTCTAAGGTTGAACTATGCCAGTATACAAAGGTATATCTAAATATCTAAAAAGGAAGAGTAAAATAGGAGAGTAGAAAACAGTAGAGTAGAGCCACTTAGGTGCCTGGTCTTGAGAACCAGGGATGGTAGGTTAAAAAGCTTTTTTATCCCATGGGAACTCTCCCTACCCACCTAAGCAGCTCAAGAAAGTTTTGGTTGTTCTTTTGTTGTTTTTTATGTTGTCATTGTTAGTGGTTTGTATTGCAGTGCTTGGTTTGTATTTAGTTTGTTTTCTTTAAATTTGCACCTGAGTTGGGCCCTTGCCCAGTCCATATTAATCTGGATTAAAGGTGAACAATCTAACTTTGTGCTAAGTGGAATATAAAAACTGGTTAAAGGTAAACAATCTAACCTTGTGAAAAGTGCAATATGAAACCTGGTTAAAAACGTGCAATATAAAAAGTTGTGTAAAAGGGTGCCATGAAATGTCAAAGGCAGAATGTATAATTTGTGAACTGTGCAATCTGTAATTGTGGGAACATATTTTCTATAACTGTAGGCCTATTTTAAATTATGAAAAATAAATCTACCTTGTGATAACACACCTCTCTGTTCCCCATACCTAGCGCAGCCTTTATGGAACAAATTAGGTTTTGAATGGTCCTGGGACCATATCCCCGAGTGGCGTTGTTGGTCCTTTTCTCTAAAATTAAAATTAAATTATAATTCCTTTTTAATCAGAATAATAAAATCAACTCCACTTTTCCACATCTGCTATCTACAACCTGTGTGGAATGTCTCAAACCTAAACCTACTTCCAGGCATCTGACATACGAGGTCTGTTAGAAAAGTATCGGACCTTTTTATTTTTTGCAAAAACCTGATGGATTTGAATCACGTGTGCTTGCATGAGCCAACCGTGAACCTTCGTGCGCATGCGTGAACTTTTTCACGCCTGTCGATTGCATCATTTCCTGGTAAGCAGCCTTTGTGTGAGGATGTGTGCAGTGCTCTCGGTGGATTTTCATTTCAAGGAAAAAGACGGAACGACTGGAGCAGCGCCACATCAGATTTTGCCACAAACTGGGCGACAGCCAGGTGGAAACCATTTGGATTATTCAGACGGCTTTCGGTGACGATCCTCTGGGCATCACACAGATTAAGGAACGGTACAACCGGTTTAAAGACGTCCGCACAACGGTGGAGAGCGAGCCATGCTTCGGGCGGCCATCAACATGCTGAAATGACCAGATCATTTCCAAAGTGAACGCTGTGGTGATGTGGGACCGTCGTGTGACTATCCGAGAAATTGCGGAAGAGGTGGACATCAGCACTTTTTCAGCACATTCCACTGTGTCAGGAAAGATGACTTTAAGCTTGCTTTCAGCTTGTTTTCATCTTGTATTATAATACGTGCCATGGAATTAATATACATGCTGTTGGATTAAACTGCACAGTGTTTGGTACCTTACAGGAGTAAGTGAGGTCATACTGGACTTTTCCATTGCAAATGGGGAGGCCCACGGAATGAACTTGGTGGTGAAGACGAGGGAATATATCTAAGAATGATTCTAACATGATAAGTATGATCAAATGAAGTATTAATGTGTTAAAATTAAGAGTTGATTAGAAAATGTATTTTACGAATAAGTGAAATGAATGATTATCTGAGTTGTTTTTCATAAAGAGTGCAGAGTCAGAGAAAAAGACGAAGTGAAGAAGATGTCGCAAGCAGGGCAAGAAAAGCTGATGTTAAACAACTGATCAAATGATTAAGATGTTGGTAAAAATTAAATGAATAATAAGGAATGAAAATGTTTGTATATGATCATATGAATTGTTTTTATGTGAAAGAGAGTTGTAATGAAATGATTGAATATGATTGATGTGATTTTGAAGAAATGATTTAAAAGAATGAATTCTCTGAAAAGCTGAAGTGTTAACAGAAAAGAGGAACTTGAGAAATAAGTTACTGGTAGGGGCTGCGGGGATTTCCAGTAAGCAGAAGGAGAAGGGAGGAGGTTTTGAGTCAACAGTGTCCCCATGGTAACCAAGATCATCTGAGGACGTCTGGAGTCAAGAACATATATAACCTGTTGAAATACCAGTAAACTGGGTTATTCTTCCAGGGAGAGGTGCTGTTACCACTACTCCCCTGCTACGAGGAAATCACAAGACTTGACCATCTTGTGAGCATCAATTGGAATCATGGAGTGAGAGGATTGGAGCCATAAAAGATCATTTGAGAGAGTTTTCAACTCCCACTCAAGCCGTCCAGTCACGTAGTAGCAGAACAACGGAGAGTAACCACTGGCCTTAAGTCTGAGTGGGGAATGTTCAACGATTTCTCTCTCAAGGATCATCACCGCATACCAGAATGGATTAGATCAACTTTTGGTTGATTGAAGATGGAATAAACTCTTATGGAGAAAGTCTCATTGTCTTCACAAATCCCAGACTGAAAATTGCCAACCGAAAATTCCGAGCAAAGCTCAAGGAGCGGGCAGGCAGAGAATACCAAGAAGAGCTTAAGAGTATAAAAGGGAGAGGTCTGGACAGAAAATCGATGGTGATAACAAGTGCACCACAAATGGCTTATCATGCACTCATACATGTGCCCTTTGAAAGCTACCCAGGGAGAGAAAATTCGATCGAATACATGGAGGAAATGCTGAAAACTCTGGGAACAGCTATTGATTTGGCCAAAGAACGCCAGCATCGGCGGGTGGTAATATGTGTGGACGGATTACGATCTGGACATATGACATGGGAAGAGGCAGAAAAGGTTACCATGGCAGCCGTGAACCTACACATGCGTACCCCAGGAGTATGGGGATCAATGACAGAAATTGTGGTGGTCACTAGCAATGAGCAGGAGCAAGATCGAGTGAGAAGGGCACTTGAAGCGGTGAACCTAGGACCAAATAGAGCAGGTCCAAGGAAGGGTGCAGTTGGAGCAAGTGGAGTGGCAACTTGTCCCCCCTAGTGATGCAGTCCATCCCCACGGCGACAAGTGATAAAAGATCAGTACATGCTGTGGGAGTGCAGCAATTAAGGATTAAAACCCCACAACCAACATTAAAACAAGTTACAAGTGGGCTCCAGACTATCATACACCCCACAAGCTCCCAATCTCGGATGAGAGAGCCTTTCCAGGCTCCACCGGATAATGGAGAAGAGGATCCTATATTCATTCCTCTACCTGTCGGAAATACCGAAGCAACCGGGTCACCCCGAAGGTCAGAACAAAATAGGGACCCACAACCACAAGACCCACGTCCTTCCCATGAATCTGATATGGATGAGGACCAGGAAAGAGAGTCTGAAGAGGAGATCAATCCACAAGACTCGGAAGAGGACGAACCGCTATCTGTGGTAGGGGAAAGAGAAGTCTCACGCCCAGAACTACGAACTGGACGCTACAGAGGTCGAAAGAAAGAAGTTGGGGTGTATAATGTGCGTGTAGCATCAGAGAGAATTGCAAGAGATGTCAGGGTCAACCCAGTGGAGACCCGAGATAAGCGACAAACCTATGCTCCAGAAGTTGGACAAACTGGGTATGACATCCCAGAAGAGTGGATTGAGCGACAACATGAAAAGAAAACTCTCGAGGTAACAGCCACTGTTGGAGAGTGGGCTAATATACTAATGTGGCCCTTCTATCCTACACTGACTGCCTGTAAAGAGTTAACAAATAACTTCAGAGTAGCCTATTTAGGCGTTGCCCATGATGTGATGTTGAGAAAACTAAAAACAGCAGCTTTACGCTGGTCACGGCAAGTGTTGAGAGAAACCAATGAAGAAAATCTGGATGATGAAGGAGAAACAATTCCGCCATCGTCAGGATTACAAGCAAGCCTCCCAAATCAGGACTTTCCTGCTGGATCTAGAGAGCAAAGTCTGCCAGCAATTCAAGCTGAAATTCAAGCAGACGGCAGGGAATTCCGGGAATTCAAGAAATTAAAGATGCTGGTGAGAGAGAAAGAACCAAATGAAGACCTAAAGGAATATTTGAAAGAAGTGTGGCCCCTTATTGACAGAGCTTCTAACAGCGAAGAGGGTAAATCTATGTGGCTGGCCCAAGTTACCAGTCAGCCCATCAGTCGGGGTGAACCAGCACAAAACCATTATGCCAGGTTAGTGTTGGAAGATCCCAGTGATGAAGATTCCCATATTGCTCGAGCTAAAGCTGGACTAGACAAAGGTCAAACATTAGTTCAAGTGTGGCATGGTCTAAAACAGACGATTTTGCCACAATGCTATGTTAGGGCACTGAGAGAGGTCACTAAGGGAAGAAGAGGGGAGATAACCTTTGTGAAAATGCCCATAGACGGCACTACAGTCCCACAAATGGACGCGGTGGTGAAGAGCTGGGATCTGGAGCAGCAGTTCTATGAGGAAAAGAGGAAGAAGGAGAGCACACCGAGATCAGGACAAAAACCGGTGGGAGTGGAGAAAAGAAATTCAGTGCCTAAACCACCACCTCCTCAGCCACATCAAACACCACAGAGGAATAATCAAAGGCCTCCAGCTGGACAGTGGAGCTCTCGGCCGAGAGGTCCACCACCTCCACCACCACAATCGCGACCTACACCTGCACCTCGTAGTGGTGGCTATCTTCCTAAAGAGGAGTATGACAAATTAACTCCAGAACAAAGGAAAGTCCGCCAAGCCTCAGGGCAGAAGAAGTAATGGCTTCGGAGGCGAGGGTCACGCTAGACCATGCCTACTGGGAGGGGGACAATATCTACACTGATGTGGATGGAGAACCGTACCTGGTGGACACGGGAGCAGAGGTGTCCATGACCCGCAGAAGCCTCGAGACCAAAGGATACCTACTGATCCAGTATGCAAATGCGGCAACGGAGAAAAGACCATTTGGAATATGGAAAGGGGTAGTTTGGATAAAAGGCCCCTTTAATTTGATAACAGTCAAGGATTTGAGAGAATTGCATCGGCCCAAAAGGTTTCGAAATCTGATAAGACGACGAGTGAAAAAATTACAGGCAAGAGTTGTACGAATGGATATGACTCCAATTGGAAAGAGTCCGGTAAGCTGGTACAAAGAAGTGGATGTACCGGCTGTCACAGAAGAAAAGATTGAAGAAAGTGATTTCTCTGAAGCAGGGAAAGAAAAATTGAGGGAAATTATCTCCAAAGCTAAAGTAGCACGATTTAAAAATGATTGTGGCGATTTGGGGGCTAAATACATTCATGTCATCAAAGGAGGAGTACATCCACCGGTGTGACAATATCCCTTGAACCCTGGAGCGGTTGAGGAAATGGATAAAATAGTAAAAGAATTGGAAGCTTTGGGGATCATTCGAGTGGACTTGAATCCGATCACTAACAGCCCCATCCAAGCAGTTAAGAAGCCAGAGTCGGCAGGAGGAGGCTGGAGACCAGTAATCAACTTCAAGGCTCTCAATCGACGAACAATAGCCAATAGAGCGAGTTTGATAAATCCCCAAGGAGCACTGAAAACGCTCCAAATTAAGAGATACAAATCATGCATTGATCTGGCAAATGGATTCTTTTCCCTGCGATTAGCAAAACAGTCACAAGGGAAAACAGCATTCACACATAAGGGGAAAAGTTATGTGTGGCAACGACTCCCACAGGGATACAGAAATTCACCAAATGTGTTCCAAGCAGCAGTAATGGAAATATTAAAAGATCTGGGAGTAACAGTCTACATTGATGATGTGTTTATCGCAGATGATGATGATGAAAATGAACACCTAATGCGGCTGCAAAAGGTGATTCAGAAGCTCACAGAAGCTGGATTAAAACTCAACCTGAAGAAATGTCAGTTTGGACAATTCAAGGTTAACTATTTGGGATTCCAGGTATCATCAGACCTGGGACTCTCAGAAGTATACCGAGAAAAATTGAGTCAGATTAAACCACCGCAATCTGAGAATGACCTACAGAAAATATTGGGATTGTGTAACTGTGTGAGAGATCACGTTCCACACTATCAGAGATACGCAAAGCCCCTTTATGCTCGTCTCAAGAACAAACCTAATGGACAAGAGCAAAAGCAATGGATTTGGACAGCTACAGATCAGGATTGCTTGGAAAAGCTAAAGAAAGCCATTCAAGACGCAGTTAGGTTGGAGCTGCGTAGTCTGACTACTCGTCTGCTAGCCGAAATAAGCTGTGAAGAAGAGGATTCGGTGGTAAAAGTGAGCAATGAAGGAGGGGGTATGGTAACTTTGTGGAGCTATACTCTGTCTTCGATTGAGAGAAAATATCCACCGGAAGAAAAAGAACTGGCAGTCCTGGCTAGATATTGGAGTGCATTAAAAGAACTTGCACAAGGTCAGGGAGTAAAAGCTATCACTCAAAGCCAAGTCCACCGGTTCCTAAGAAAAGGAACTATTGAGAGTACTAAAGCCACAAATGCCAGATGGGGAAGGTGGGAGGATATCCTGCTAGACCCTGAGCTGGAAATTGGGCCAAAACAGTCGGCGACAAAGAAGTTGCCGAAGGAGAGGCAACTCCCTATGGAGCCATATGACTGGACTATGTACACTGATGGGTCGAAGAAGGGTACAGACAATATAGCTTATTGGGGCTATATTCTGAAGTATCAAGATAAGGAGAAATGTCATCAAAAAGGTCAAACGCCAGGGAGTGCCCAAGCCGGAGAAGTTACGGCAATACTGGAAGGACTCTTGGAGTTAAACAAGAGGAGAGTAAAAAAGGCTAAAGTGATTACACACAGTCATTACTGCGCACAAGCCCTGAAAGAGGACTTATCCATTTGGGAAGAAAATGGATTCGAGGGAGCTAAGGGGAAGCCTGTAGCTCATATGGATTTGTGGAGGAAAATAGCCGAGTTGAGGCTAACAATGGACTTAGATGTGGTACATCAGAAGGCCCATGTAAAAGAAGGAGCACATTGGAGCGGGAACGAAGAAGTGGACCGCTATGTGCAGCTGAGAAAAGTCGTCGTTGTCGGGATCGAGAAGTGGGAACAGACACCCAAGGGAAGGGTAGTTCCAAAAGAGTCCGTGAAAGAGGTGGTGCTGGCCGTACATGAAGCGCTTGGCCATGCAGGCACCATTCCCACACGGAAGGAGCTGGAGAAGCTGCAACTTTGGATTCCGAGAAACCAAGTCTGCTGAGTCCTCAAAGACTGTGAAGTATGTGGTCGATACAATGCAGGACGACGAGGACAAATGGTGGATGGTTTCACCATAAAGAGTACGGTTCCATGGGGTTCAGTATGCATGGATGTTGCCGGGCCCATGGGGGTGACCGGTAAGAAAGGAGAAAAGTATCTGTTGGTGCTTGTGGACTCTATGTCGGGCTATGTGACTGTTAAGCCTGTGAGAAAAGCCAACGGCAGCAGTGTGATCAGCATGTTGGATCAAGTGTGTACAAATTTTGGGATACCTAGGGAGCTGAGAACAGACAATGGGACACATTTCCGTAATGCTCAGGTCGACCAGTGGTGCCAGAAAAATGGAGTAATGAGAATTTACTCGCCCCCATACACTCCTCAAGCAAATGGAGTTGTGGAAAGGGCTATTGGACTGGTGAAAAACTGGATTGGGAAAAATGCTAACACGAGGGAATGGAGTACTAAGGCCCTGGAAATTGGACAGGCCCTGAATGACCGCCATCGTGCCGGCAGGCCCACCCCTTCGCAAGAACTGAACCAACGCCCATTTTCGACACCGGAAGTGGGGCGGAGTCGGACTAAAAGGGACAGAGAACCAGAACCAAAGATCCCATTTAAGGTTGGGCAGAAGGTGTGGGTGAGAGCTCGAGATCACCTAACCAGCACTGCTGTTAAACCTAAGTATGAGACCACAGATACAGTAGTGAAGATACTGGACAGTAACAGTAGAGTTGAAGAAGAAGGGAATCCAAGGAGTGGAGCAGCTGAAGCCAACTCCTAACTAGATGAAACCAGGAGCTAAACATGGCCAAAAACACCCAAGATCTTCCACCCTTCGTCAGAATGGCCACTGTCAATGGGGTGGTTGCCTTAAGAAGAACAAAAAATGACCTCTGGGCAGGCAGAGCCCTGAGGAACTATATCATGCAAGGAAAAGATTTTTATCTCATGAAAAGGAGTTATTACAATGGAAAAAAGTTGAGAATCACTGTGTGATTTGCCGCGAAGAAGTACCGCTGACGGTCCAATGGTCGGGACCTGGGGTTAGAAAACCCCCAATTCCAAGTGGGGCAAAACATGAGTTCAAGCAATTACTCCACAAGCCGGTGAAGGTTTTGGATGCACTTGTATGTGGGTTATGCCGACTAACCCAGTTGCCAAGAATGGTCTTTTACACCCAGTGGGATATACGTGGAGACGATGTGGATATGCAGGTGTGTTCATGCTATTGGAATGGACATGCGATCGAATATTGCCTGGTGTGTAAAGCAAGAACTCATATGGGAAGATTACTGCATGTGGCAAAAGCAGAAGGATGGCAAGTGAGAAGGTTTTTGGACCCCCTGAGGACCTTTCACACCGATGAAGCCTGTTGGGCTAATCCTGCAGCAACAGTTGCACCTGATCAAGCTGAAGGGAATCAAGGCAGCGGTGACGTGAGTCCAACGGCACCACGTGTCTATTTGATGTTGGAAACAACTAGAGCAGGAGGAAGTGACCAAGCTGCAGGAGGTGGTGAGCGAAAGCCGTCTTTGTTGCATGAAGCTATACATCAAAATTGGTCCCATGGTTCGGAGTATGGGCAAACTTATGACCCTCCAATAGACACAGTGCAAATTCCACTGGTGTTCAGAGTGCATAGAGATCCGGAGCGACCCGGATATACAGACATGATGGGAGGACTGACCGATGATCAACAGCAAAAAGCCCAAGAAGAAGGATGGATCGGCCCTTGGGAATTGACAACTTGGGCCAAATTGATAGAAGAAGTTCTAAAAAAAAACAGAAATTCCACTGGAAGATGCAGAAGAGGTGCCACAAGAAAAAGGGGGCAGAGAAACCCTCATGTATTATTTTACCACTGGACTAGACGCCTGGGGAAATAAAGCAGCAAAACCGAAGAAGAAGTCTGCCGAGTACCACGTGACACCCGAAGAATGGGTGAGAAAGAGGAGGATACAATCTATGGGTGGAGTGGCTAGCAGAGCGGACACTCCTAGTAGGCTGGACCAAACAATTAAGGTGCGGCTCACAGTGCTGATGGTGTTGGTCCCCTATGTGGGGGTTTACTCTGTCAGAGCACATGTTGACCTCCTGGAGGAACAACAGCAGTCGTTACACCAACTGACTCAAGGTGAGGAAAAATCAAGAAAGTCTCAGAGTCGCTGGATGTTTCCCTCCATTTTCCGCGGGATAAGGAAGAAGTAAAAAGAAGCGGCTGTTTGCAAAATGTCGCAAGGACCAGATGTAAATAGAGTACCCATTATTAATAATCGAGGAAGACTTGGACCCTATATACAATGTGGCCTTGGTGCTGAGAAACTATACTTAAATTGGCCAGAAAAAGATTTTGAGGAAGAAGACTGGGAACTAGCATCTAACGGATATTATGTCACAAATTATGAATATAAAAGAGATGCCGACTTAACAGAGACAACAGGACAAAAATTACTTGCTGAATGAGTGCTGAGCGAGGAAAGTCTGCGGCGTTGGTACATAACAGGACGCCGAAGAATACCCCAATCGGTTCCAAGATGTCCAGATACCTACCCCTGGATATTAAATGTGGTTTACCTACAACTCAACGGCCTGAGATTCACATTGAGATGGGGGATTAATTACGTTGAGCCACTCCAAGGAGTCTATGTTGAAATATACCTTAACCAGTGCTTGATCTGGACGACAAGCCCCAACATGCGACTTCAATTGAACAGACGACTGCAAGACCCAAGATATCACGTTTTAGATAACCAGATATTAAATTTGAGAGTTATCGATCAACCTCGGGCCTGTGTGAGCTGCCTATCCCCAACCATACCAACAATTTTTGTAAATCGAGACTTCTTCTACCTGTACAAAAGAGGAGTCTGGAGCTGTTGTCAAGCAAGAAAAATTCAGCTTCAAATTGAGCCTAAGGATCAAGAAGAGAAGCCTATAGTTCCCCTTTATCTAGCCTTATCACAGACCAGGTATTCTGGAAAAGAGTTTTGGCAGCATTGGCAAGATCTATGGAACTATGTACCCCCACATCAGGTACAGAGGATCCCTGAGGGACCCCTCCCTAAACCTGACAGGATAATTGTTACGATGTGGAAGTGGGCGTGGAAAGGAATGGATTCAGAACTTAAGCACCCATCTCCCATCTACACTCATCTCTTTAAGAGACAACAACTATTCCCTATGGTGGTGCATCTTGGCAGAAAGAGAAGGAGACCGATGGCGGAGTGACAACTCACTCTGAATCATGCTGCGGACCTTCAAACTGGATGAAAATAATGTAAATAGTCTACGATCCGGGCCTGGAGGACTTACATATAAAAAGGACTGCTGACCTTGCAGAGCCTGGAATATACACTCCTCTGGAAGCTATCGTGGACAAAGTTGGACAACACTGGAATTGCCCTGGGGTCAGATGGAAGTTTTACCCAATTCCCCGGTGTCCAGACTCATATCTCTGCATCTTGAACGTAGTGTATGTACAGAGAAGGGGCTACAGATTTAAAATAAGGTGGGGACCTAAATATGTTGATCCATTACAGGGAATGTATGTGGATATTTGGCTTGGATCTTTCCAGATCTGGACCACCAGTCCCTATATGTTTAAAAGACTTCAACTACAAGAGGCACGTTCAACTTTTTATTTGATTGAGAACCAAACTTTGCCAATATGCACGACAGTACAGTACCTTGACATCGAAAAAGGCGGAAGTGTCCCACCTATTAGAAGGCTATACTGATACGACTTAGCATGAAGTCGGGAAGAGGACTATTCCGGAGATCGACTCCTCTGTACTCTGTGATGGCGCAGTATGTCTACAGTGGAACGGCATATTGGGACGCCTATGAGGATATCTTGCACCTACGTAGAGAATTGAATCCTGCATCTTCACAGTGTTTCTACATACCCCAGGGACCACCGCCTGAAATGAAGGAGGTGACAGTCGTCACTTGGAAATGGGCATGGCGAGGACTAGATATTAGACTCCCATGGCCATCTCCCTTGTTAGTCACCCTTCTTCAGCAACGAGCATCAAGCGTCTCTGTTGGGAGCACGAGACAAACAACAGCACCTAAGATCATCTATCTCCGAGATGGAAGAACCACGGGAAGGCAGCGTGATCACCACACA
This sequence comes from Thalassophryne amazonica, assembly GCF_902500255.1. Lineage (NCBI taxonomy): Eukaryota > Metazoa > Chordata > Actinopteri > Batrachoidiformes > Batrachoididae > Thalassophryne > Thalassophryne amazonica. Next base: position 118,199,800 of record NC_047110.1, read on the forward strand.
ACCTCAAAGAATCAACGAAAGACCAAGAGAAGAGGAGCTTGGCAAAGAAATGCCACTGCTGCAACGACCCCAAAAGCTGGAGCCGCTGCCACCAGTACCAAGTGAATTCTACTATGAAAATGTTGGAAGAAAGCAGCAGCAACAAAGCCAGCCGTGGAAGAAAAAGTGCCTCCAATGTTGGAGTTGGATGGCCAGAATTACAGCATTATTAGTCGGCGTTGCTGTACTTCTAACTATCCTGTACCACTATGGTAGTACGCCCTGGACCTTAACCCATATCAGGGTCCAGTACGCAACAACTAAAACTTTCCAACAGACATGTTGGGGAGTTGAATCAAGAAACATCTACATGATATGGGACCAGAATTCTACAGAGAAATGGGCAAAGATGAAGAACCTAACCCAGCAGTAGCTAAAGAATAAGTGGCTGCAATACTTGAAGGACAGTGGGGAATTTTCAACCGTCACCACCAATTACAACCTGACCACCGGAGCAGACATCCTTCAAAACTTACAAGTGAGGGAGCAAGAGATTATTGTGGCAACCATCTTACGGTTAAAACAAAGAGAGCGAAGAGAAGTAGGCTGCACTTGGATAAGACCTGAACCTGGCGAACCAGCCTGGTATTGCTCATGGGGATGCAGAGTACTGCTGGGCTATCGAGCAGGATATTGGGAAAAAGAAGCTGTTTTTCCAGCATTACCAAGACATGATGTTTGCAGAATGATAATGCCTACCTGGAAACATTGGGGTAATTATAACCTCACCTGTGATAACACCCGCAGCAGAGTGCCGAAAGTGGATACTACATCTACAATAGTCCCTCCTTTGAACGACACTACCGGTATGGTAGCAGGGATACCATATTCCAAACCAACCGCCATCTCACCAGCAGCATTGGTGGGATCCACAAAGATATCACCAACACAGGGAAAAACCAAACCACTCCCTACATCGCCAACACAAGATACCCAGCAAGTATTAGAACCAAAAGTTAAAAGTATTGATAACGCGGCTAAAAATAGATGGAAGAAGATTCATGATTATTGTGTAAAAGAAAAAGTAGCAAAATTAGATAGATGTTATTGGAATCGACCTATTGGATGTAAATCTCAAAATTACATGGTGCTTGCACCAGTCATCGATTTGATAGACAGGATTACTTGGAAACAAAAACAGGAGGCAAAACATGATGAATGGCTTAAGACACCTTTCTGTGGGTCTGGAGCGTTCCACTGATACATTTTGAGGGGAATTTTAAGGGGACCCTTCAAGCATGGTAGGAAGGAGTTAGACATAGTAAGGACGTCACTTGGTGGGGAATGGAGAAATATGAGTTGAAGATTGGGTATTCCCCTGTTTGGATCAAAGTAATAATTATTGGGTTAAATATCAATACATCGCCACGGTCTACTCCAGAGACAAAGCTACTTGGTCCAGTGTACTCTGGAGACCAAACCCTTATGTTACGCCACGGCCCTGGAAAATGATTTGTAATAGACGTAATACCACATGCACGATAAGCCTTGCCCGCCAAAATTGTAGAAATGTTCCTGGCTGGGAAGAATATTGTGACGCTTACTATGACGGCGAGTATGACACTTACGGCCATCAAACAGTTTGGGAGAAGGACAGAGCTGGCGCATGGATAAGAGCTTTTCCACCCAACGTTGGATGTGCCAAGGCTGTCCTAGGACATGGAATGTCGAAAAGGAAGCAGGTCCTAGGCCACATAGTGCCATTTGTTGGTGATGCTTTGATAATGCTTGAGGAAGGATATGCCTTCAAGAAAAGTCTATGTGAAGGACGAGAAATTGTCGGTTACGAATGGCTGGGACCAAATCGGATTTATAATAATGGTACATGTGAATTGCCTGCAGAACATTGGTTGAGCTGTGGAAAAGGAAGAGGTCGGCATGAATGTTCTTGGTGGGAAAGAACGCAAATAATAGCTGGAGGAATCATCACCACTTTCGCTGCAGAGACCGGAGAAGTCATCAAAGAAGGTCTCGAAGTGGTGACTGGTTGGATTGGACATTTGTTTGGATATCTTTGGCCCTATCTGTTAATCATAATAGGACTTATTATTGCTGCAGTGATTGGATATGTTTTGTTAAAAGGAAGTTTCGCAGCCGCCCTGCGCTTGTGTGGGAGGAGCACACAACGCAGTGATATGGAGCCCCTCCTCCGTTAGGGGAGGAGCGATGAAGCCTACAAAGCCCGACGCCGAGACACGCCCTGTTCATTCTGACTTGGGGAGTGAAGGAAGAAGAAGCATCTACATAACAGCGTACAAACTTAAGGAGATAAGTAAAAAGAAAAAGAGAGCACAATGTCCAACAATACTGGCGGCATAAATGACACCATCTTCAACGTGAGTAGAGTGGAGTTTATTGCACTACTGTTAGTATGGCTGCTATACTGCTGTGTCGGCCGTTGGGACTTACGACAACCACTGCGAATAGTAACGCTACTACATGGATGTGTGAGATTGGCGATCATCAATCTGCACTACGGTCAGAGTGACCTAGGGTTGTCTTTATTCATCACTCACGTCCTCGGTCGCTTTACTCTCCAGTTTGACTGTTGGGGAATATGGCAGTACACATCAATTACAATTTGGATGGTGATAGATATGACAGCAATCTTTTACGCCCCGGCAGTGATAGCTGACATTGTGTGCGAAGCTGTGATGGCCTTGACCCTGTTGGCATACATAGCTACATTAACTGGAGCCATACAACGTAAGAAACCTTGGCTCTACAAACTTGGACTTATCATAATTTGGGCCTTAGGATGGGGAATGTTATCAGCTTTATACTGGCTGTCCATGGTTAGTCAACTACTCCTGCTGTTATGGTTTACGACCTATGATGCTTGCTTCCCGCGTACGGCTCTTTCAGCTACAGCGGGAATATCAATGTCACCACAGTCCCACTCTCCTACGGTGATCATGAGGCGGCTCTGGCGTACATAGAATTTAAAATTCTTCTTCTTACTTATAAGGTTTTGAATAATCAGGTCCCATCTTATCTTAGGGACCTCGTAGTACCATATTACCCCATTAGAGCGCTTCGCTCTCAGACTGCGGGCTTACTTGTAGTTCCTAGGGTTTGTAAGAGTAGAATGGGAGGCAGAGCCTTCAGCTTTCAGGCTCCTCTCCTGTGGAACCAGCTCCCAATTCAGATCAGGGAGACAGATACCCTCTCTACTTTTAAGATTAGGCTTAAAACTTTCCTTTTCGCTAAGGCTTATAGTTAGGGCTGGATCGGGTGACCCTGGACCATCCCTTGGTTATGCTGCTTTAGACGTAGATTGTGGGGGGGTTCCCATGATGCACTGTTTCTTTCTCTTTTTGCTCCGTATGCATCACTCTGCATTTAATCATTAGTGATCGATCTCTGCCCCCCTTCACGGCATGTCTTTTTCCTGTTTTTTTCCCTCAGCCCCAACCAGTCTCAGCAGAAGACTGCCCCTCCCTGAGCCTGGTTCTGCTGGAGGTTTCTTCCTGTTAAAAGGGAGTTTTTCCTTCCCACTGTGGCCAAGTGCTTGCTCATAGGGGGTCGTTTTGACCGTTGGGGTTTTTCATAATTATTGTATGGCCTTGCCTTACAATATGGAGCGCCTTGGGGCAACTGTTTGTTGTGATTTGGCGCTATATAAGAAAAAAGTTGATTGATTGATTGATCTGAATAATCCCGATGAACACTTTTGCTTGCTTGCAATATAATAGTTAAAAGACTAATGTTTCTTACACTATAGGGGGATATAAGATGTATTCATTGTCAAGCCACCCTGGAACAAGCGCTCTACTTCTGGGAGATAACACCGACTCTGTGGTGCCCGACGTGTTACGGCAACAACTTCCCTGTTCAAGTGGCACGGGGAATAGTGGGACGGAAGGATACTTCTTTTCTGCCCCAGGTACCAACAGAAGCATACTTAAAAATTGAGATCGAGGCAGAAATGATCTGGCATTCACTTTTGGTTGATCAAATACGAGCTGACACTATAGTGTCTCCAGAAGGATATATGTATTGCCCCGTGTTTACCAAAATGTGGATGTATCCTATGGGAATAAGATTCTCCACAGATCATCTTGCCGATGGCCGGATCGTGGCTATTGGTCCTTCATTACCACCAGTTCCACGTTCATCTCCACAGCGCACTGCGGAGGTTGGGGTGCAAACCGAGGACATGAACTGGTGTTTGGAGGCCCTCACGCAGGTGTTCCTGGATGAACACATTCAACAGCCCGAGCCTGAGGATATTCTTGCTGAAGCTTCACCTCAAACGAAGGATACATCACCGCGGCCATCTACACCAGTTACATCGTGTTATACACCCGTCACCCCCACTTCACCATGCGCACCATCGTTCCCTGACGGAGTATCATCTCAGGAATATGAGGCAACTCCGTCTCCATTGGGATTACCATCACAATCACCACTACTGGACGAGCAGCCTTCTGACGGCGACAGCAATCTACAGGTGGGCGGAGAGGAGTACGTGGTGCTGAATGAGTGTCGTTCAACTCCAGCTCCTCCTGTTCTGTCTCCAATGGTGGATGAAAAAGAAGTGCTCACCCTTCACCCTGTCGACGACGACAAGGATGTTTTTATGGAGGTATAGAGAGATCGGCGGAGCTTCAAGTCATGGAGGGGGTGTCAGGAAAGATGGCTTTAAGCTTGCTTTCAACTTGTTTTCATCTTGTATTATAATACGTGCCATGGAATTAATATACATGCTGTTGGATTAAACTGCACAGTGTTTGGTACCTTACAGGAGTAAGTGAGGTCATACCGGACTTTTCCATTGCAAATGGGGAGGCCCACGGAATGAACTCGGTGGTGAAGACGAGGGAATATATCTAAGAATGATTCTAACATGACAAGTATGATCAAATGAAGTATTAATGTGTTAAAATTAAGAGTTGATTAGAAAATGTATTTTACAACTAAGTGAAATGAATGATTATATGAGTTGTTTTTCATAAAGAGTGCAGAGTCAGAGAAAAAGAGGAAGTGAAGAAGATGTCGCAAGCAGGGTAAGAAAAGCTGATGTTAAACAACTGATCAAATGATTAAGATGTTGGTAAAAATTAAATGAATAATAAGGAATGAAAATGTTTGTATATGATCATATGAATTGTTTTTATGTGAAAGAGAGTTGTAATGAAATGATTGAATATGATTGATGTGATTTTGAAGAAATTATTTAAAAGAATGAATTCTCGGAAAAGCTGAAGTGTTAACAGAAAAGAGGAACTTGAGAAATAAGTTACTGGTAGGGGCTGCAGGGATTTCCAGTAAGCAGAAGGAGAAGGGAGGAGGTTTTGAGTCAACAGTGTCCCCATGGTAACCAAGATCATCTGAGGACGACTGGACTCAAGAACATATATAACCTGTTGAAATACCAGTAAACGGGGTTATTCTTCCAGGGAGAGGTGCTGTTACCACTACTCCCCTGCTACGAGGAAATCACAAGACTTGACCATCTTGTGAGCATCAATTGGAATCGTGGAGTGAGAGGATTGGAGCCATAAAAGATCATTTGAGAGAGTTTTCAACTCCCACTCAAGCCGTCCAGTCACGGAGTAGCAGAACAACGGAGAGTAACCACTGGCCTTAAGTCTGAGTGGGGAATGTTCAACGATTTCTCTCTCAAGGATCATCACCGCATACCAGAATGGATTAGATCAACTTTTGGTTGATTGAAGATGGAATAAACTCTTATGTGGATTAACTTCCTGAAGGATTATAATATCACACAAGGATCATGGTCAGCTAACGACTAATAGCTGATGAAGAGGAAATCAAGTTCATCGAGCTGGGGACCCTAACCTCAAAAACCTCCTTCCCTCACTCCTAGAAAAAATTGTTAAGAAGTCAATCCAGTCCCAGTCAAAGTAAGATCAGTCAGAATTATTGAATTAAAAACAAAAATCTCTGCCAATCATTATTCTAATTATACTTGAATTACTGTTGTGAAATTATCACCATATAACCTATTTGATTATGTTATTGGCACTTGCAAAACTGCAATAAATTTCCAAGCATGCAGTTAAAGTGTTAAGGCTCGGACATTGGATTATTGATGCTTCTTAAGGTGTAAAAGTTAAAGTTTATTGGGTGTACAACATCAAAAGGCTCTAAAAGGTTAGTCTGGTTTTTTAATGAAAATAACACATCCTGGGGACTCGCTGTACGAGTCACTAAATTCAAAATCTAGCAACATTCCAAGAGCCCTGATCCATAAGAGGAGAGCTGCCGTTAACGGGCGTGGCCGGTTCGTATCCTGGTTCCTGAGAAGGCTATTCGACCGGGGTGCGAGATCAGCTTCAGCGGGGTGGATGTCCGGATGGAGGCAGTGTGCAGCTAGACGAATCTCCTTGCCACCAGCTTGAACAGCCTTTGTGCAGCCCTGCCGGGTAATACCCGTGGAGACACAAAGGTCGGACCCCAGAGACGGAGAGCTGGTTTTGTACACAAACACACTCATCGGAGGCTGAGCGTGTGCCATGTATCTAAAAAGCGGGATCTGACAACTGTGACAGAAGATTTGGCCATGAAAAGATTGGTGGTGAAATTCGTGCTGCTGCTGACGGCGGAGCAAAAGCAGCTTTGTGTTGAAGTCTCATAGGACATGCTGTGACATGCCCACCTCCTCCACAATTTCTCAGATAGTCACACGACTGAAAAGTCACCGAAAGCCGTCTGAATAATCCGAATGGTTTCCACCTCTCTGTCACCCAGTTTCTGGCAAAATTTGATGTGGCGCTGCTCCAGTCATTCCGTCTTTTTCCTTGTAATGAAAATCCGCCGAGCGCACAGCACATGTTCTCACACAAAGGCTGCTTACCAGAAAATGATGCAATCAACAGGTGTGAAAAAAGGTTGGCTCATGCAAACACACGTGATTGAAATCCATCAGGTTTTTGCCAAAAATAAAAAGGTCCGATACAAAGTCAGAGTGTCTTTATTTGTCTCCCTAAGGAGAAATTTGCCTTGGACAAGGTCTGCTACACAACAACACATCCAGTACATAGCACCTATACATTAAAAACAACAACACAGTAAGTCAAAGGATAAATATAAATACACAACATTATTAACATCTTTGTGCAAATTCCGCAATATATAACCTGATACTATCTTCCCTGAACTATCTGCTGATTTATGAGCTTCACTGATAATGGAATAAATGAATGTTTATATCGATTCTATTTACAAAGAGGAACCCTGAACCTCCTTCCTGAGTTAAGTAAAGTATATTCAGAGTGCGGCACATGAGACGCATCTGTTAAAATATTGTCAGCACATCTGAGATCAATCAATCAATCAATCAACTTTTTTCTTATATAGCGCCAAATCACAACAAACAGTTGCCCCAACTGTTGAACAGATCTGCCTGTTCAAACAACTCTTGGGGAGTTACAGGTACCACCATACCCATGATTTTGCCAGCTGTCTTAATCAGATTTAATATTTGAGTTTTTGATTTAACCGTTAAATTACAAAACCAGCTAGTAATACCATACCGTAATATGGACTCAATCGCTGCTCTGTAGAAAATCAACCTAATATTCCTGCATACACCAAACAGTCGGAGTCGATGAAGAAAGTGCATGCGCTGGTGGATTCGGGCACAAACGCTTGACACTTGCATGTGCCAGCTTTGTTGTTATCGATGTAAACCCCCAGATATTTATATGAATCCACCTGTTCAATGTTATGTCCATATATGGTGACCACACTACGGTCTCCAACAGCCCGAGGGTCCACCAACATCTCCACTGTTTTATTAACATTAATCTGCAATTGATGGACATCACACCAGTTCACAAACCTGTCCACTCCAGATTTGTGACAACTTGAATTAGTAATAGTGTTCAGCAGACTGAGTATTACAGTGTCATCTGAAAATTTAACAACATACTGGTTTGGCTGATAGCTGATGCAGTCATTTGTATTCAGTGTAAATAAAAAAGGTGAACTAACACAGCCCTGAGGGACTCCAGTGCTACTTAATGCAGTATCAGAGCAGACAGAATTGACCTTCACCTGTTGTGACCTGTTTGTTAAAAAGAGTGATACCACTTAATTAAAAAAGGGCTCACATTCAGCCGAATCATTTTTTGAAGAAGGATATGTGACCAGAGACAGTTAAAAGCAGAACTAAAATCAATACAAACTAATTTGCATATGCAGAACCAAGTTCACTATAGTTAAAATGGCATCACTCGGACTCTGCTTCCTTTTGTACGCTAACCCTAACCCTAACCCTCTGCGGTATTGTATCACTTCCTGTTCCGGAGCACAGCGGTGTTTTTCTGTATCTGTTAGCTGTTTAATCTGCGCAGTTAGATTGATCTAGTTATCTAGATTACGATTTGTTTCCCAGTGTAATCTTTACGTGCCTTAACTAAAGCACTCCTTCTGCTGAATCACCTCTAAATTATTTACACATTATTCACTTTGCGTGTTTTTAGGAATCCGCTAGCTTAGCGTAGCTACTAGCTCTTAGCCGATTTAGCATGGCGGCTTCTCCTGTCTCTCCCGCACTTTTCTGCTCTGGGTGTGAAATGTTTAGTTATTCCTCGGCCTCCTTTAGCAGTAATGGTACTTGTTTAGTGTAGCTTATTCGTAGCTTTGGAGGCCAGGCTGGGCGAATTGGAGACTCGGCTCCGCACCGTGGAAAATTCTACAGCTAGCCAGGCCCCTGTAGTCGGTGCGGACCAAGGTAGCTTAGCCGCCGTTAGTTCCCCCCTGGCAGATCCCGAGCAGCCGGGAAAGCAGGCCGACTGGGTGACTGTGAGGAGGAAGCGTAGCCCTAAACAGAAGCCCCGTGTACACCGCCAACCCGTTCACATCTCTAACCGTTTTTCCCCACTCGACGACACACCCGCCGAGGATCAAACTCTGGTTATTGGCGACTCTGTTTTGAGAAATGTGAAGTTAGCGACACCAGCAACCATAGTCAATTGTCTTCCGGGGGCCAGAACAGGCGACATTGAAGGAAATTTGAAACTGCTGGCTAAGGCTAAGCGTAAATTTGGTAAGATTGTAATTCACGTCGGCAGTAATGACACCCGGTTACGCCAATCGGAGGTCACTAAAATTAACATTAAATCGGTGTGTAACTTTGCAAAAACAATGTCGGACTCTGTAGTTTTCTCTGGGCCCCTCCCCAATCGGACCGGGAGTGACATGTTTAGCCGCATGTTCTCCTTGAATTGCTGGCTGTCTGAGTGGTGTCCAAAAAATGAGGTGGGCTTCATAGATAATTGGCAAAGCTTCTGGGGAAAACCTGGTCTTGTTAGGAGAGACGGCATCCATCCCACTTTGGATGGAGCAGCTCTCATTTCTAGAAATCTGGCCAATTTTCTTAAATCCTCCAAACCGTGACTATCCAGGGTTGGGACCAGGAAGCAGAGTTGTAGTCTTACACACCTCTCTGCAGCTTCTCTCCCCCTGCCATCCCCTCATTACCCCATCCCCGTAGAGACGGTGCCTGCTCCCAGACTACCAATAACCAGCAAAAATCTATTTAAGCATAAAAATTCAAAAAGAAAAAATAATATAGCACCTTCAACTGCACCACAGACTAAAACAGTTAAATGTGGTCTGTTAAACATTAGGTCTCTCTCTTCTAAGTCCCTGTTAGTAAATGATATAATAATTGATCAACATATTGATTTATTCTGCCTTACAGAAACCTGGTTACAGCAGGATGAATATGTTAGTTTAAATGAGTCAACACCCCCGAGTCACACTAACTGTCAGAATGCTCGTAGCACGGGCCGGGGCGGAGGATTAGCAGCAATCTTCCATTCCAGCTTATTAATTAATCAAAAACCCAGACAGAGCTTTAATTCATTTGAAAGCTTGTCTCTTAGTCTTGTCCATCCAAATTGGAAGTCCCAAAAAACAGTTTTATTTGTTATTATCTATCGTCCACCTGGTCGTTACTGTGAGTTTCTCTGTGAATTTTCAGACCTTTTGTCTGACTTAGTGCTTAGCTCAGATAAGATAATTATAGTGGGCGATTTTAACATCCACACAGATGCTGAGAATGACAGCCTCAACACTGCATTTAATCTATTATTAGACTCTATTGGCTTTGCTCAAAAAGTAAATGAGTCCACCCACCACTTTAATCATATCTTAGATCTTGTTCTGACTTATGGTATGGAAATAGAAGACTTAACAGTATTCCCTGAAAACTTTTCATTAGTTACTTCATCCAAACCATCAACATGTTTATTAGACCCCATTCCTACCAGGCTGCTCAAGGAAGCCCTACCATTATTTAATGCTTCGATCTTAAATATGATCAATCTATCTTTGTTAGTTGGCTATGTACCACAGGCTTTTAAGGTGGCAGTAATTAAACCATTACTTAAAAAGCCATCACTTGACCCAGCTATCTTAGCTAATTATAGGCCAATCTCCAACCTTCCTTTTCTCTCAAAAATTCTTGAAAGGGTAGTTGTAAAACAGCTAACTGATCATCTGCAGAGGAATGGTCTATTTGAAGAGTTTCAGTCAGGTTTTAGAATTCATCATAGTACAGAAACAGCATTAGTGAAGCTTACAAATGATCTTCTTATGGCCTCGGACAGTGGACTCATCTCTGTGCTTGTTCTGTTAGACCTCAGTGCTGCTTTTGATACTGTTGACCATAAAATTTTATTACAGAGATTAGAGCATGCCATAGGTATTAAAGGCACTGCGCTGCGGTGGTTTGAATCATATTTGTCTAATAGATTACAATTTGTTCATGTAAATGGGGAATCTTCTTCACAGACTAAAGTTAATTATGGAGTTCCACAAGGTTCTGTGCTAGGACCAATTTTATTCACTTTATACATGCTTCCCTTAGGCAGTATTATTAGACGGTATTGCTTAAATTTTCATTGTTACGCAGATGATACCCAGCTTTATCTATCCATGAAGCCAGAGGACACACACCAATTAGCTAAACTGCAGGATTGTCTTACAGACATAAAGACATGGATGACCTCTAATTTCCTGCTTTTAAACTTAGATAAAACTGAAGTTATTGTACTTGGCCCCACAAATCTTAGAAACATGGTGTCTAACCAGATCCTTACTCTGGATGGCATTACCCTGACCTCTAGTAATACTGTGAGAAATCTTGGAGTCATTTTTGATCAGGATATGTCATTCAAAGCGCATATTAAACAAATATGTAGGACTGCTTTTTTGCATTTACGCAATATCTCTAAAATCAGAAAGGTCTTGTCTCAGAGTGATGCTGAAAAACTAATTCATGCATTTATTTCCTCTAGGCTGGACTATTGTAATTCATTATTATCAGGTTGTCCTAAAAGTTCCCTAAAAAGCCTTCAGTTAATTCAAAATGCTGCAGCTAGAGTACTGACGGGGACTAGAAGGAGAGAGCATATCTCACCCATATTGGCCTCTCTTCATTGGCTTCCTGTTAATTCTAGAATAGAATTTAAAATTCTTCTTCTTACTTATAAGGTTTTGAATAATCAGGTCCCATCTTATCTTAGGGACCTTGTAGTACCATATCACCCCAATAGAGCGCTTCGCTCTCAGACTGCAGGCTTACTTGTAGTTCCTAGGGTTTGTAAGAGTAGAATGGGAGGCAGAGCCTTCAGCTTTCAGGCTCCTCTCCTGTGGAACCAGCTCCCAATTCAGATCAGGGAGACAGACACCCTCTCTACTTTTAAGATTAGGCTTAAAACTTTCCTTTTTGCTAAAGCTTATAGTTAGGGCTGGATCAGGTGACCCTGAACCATCCCTTAGTTATGCTGCTATAGACGTAGACTGCTGGGGGGTTCCCATGATGCACTGTTTCTTTCTCTTTTTGCTCTGTATGCACCACTCTGCATTTAATCATTAGTGATCGATCTCTGCTCCCCTCCACAGCATGTCTTTTTCCTGGTTCTCTCCCTCAGCCCCAACCAGTCCCAGCAGAAGACTGCCCCTCCCTGAGCCTGGTTCTGCTGGAGGTTTCTTCCTGTTAAAAGGGAGTTTTTCCTTCCCACTGTAGCCAAGTGCTTGCTCACAGGGGGTCGTTTTGACCGTTGGGGTTTTACATAATTATTGTATGGCCTTGCCTTACAATATAAAGCGCCTTGGGGCAACTGTTTGTTGTGATTTGGCGCTATATAAAAAAAAAATTGATTGATTGATTGATTGAAACTGATACTGATCCAGGTGTGGCTCCACCTCTGCAGTAAGCTCTTGAATTAACAGTTTCTTCAGTGCTTTCATTAGAGGTTCGGGCCACCGGCCGAAAATCATTGTTGACTTGGGGGTGTGATTTCTTGGGGACTGGAATAATGACTGATCTCTTCCAAAGCCAAGCTGGAGTGAGCTCCTCTGCAAATGTTTTTAAAGAAAAGCAGACATACTGTCTGGCCCTGTCACTTTATTAGTATACACTGATTTAAAATCTTGAGTAACTGATTGTGGGTCAATAAAAATTCTGTCCTCATGCAAATTACACCTAATCTCTTTTAAAATTTCCCTGCACTCTTCCTGGTTACCACTCTCAAAACGCAAATAAAAATCATTTAGCTCATTGGCTTTTACAAATTCATTATTGTCAGTTACAGGTTTCCTTTTTGTGTCCGTGTTTGTTATGTCCCAAATAGAATCCCACAGTCTCTTGTTGTTTGCTCTGGAAAGGTCCCGTTCTGTGCGCTCCTTATGCTGCCGTCGAGCATCTCTCATCTTCTGGTTCAGGTCTTTTTGTGTGACCCTGACCCCTGCAAAGTCCCTTGATTTAAAAGCTGCTTTCTTCCTATTAATACATTCTCGTATTTCCCGTGTGACATACGATTTATTATTTGGGTATTTCTTAATAATCTTTTGGGGAATGATTGAGTCAACACAGAAAGAGATGTAACCAGTAATTCTCTGTGGCATTGTTGATATCCACGTTTTGAAAAAAAATGTCCCAATCGGTACACAAGAAACATCCTTTCATACTTTTCTAACAGACCTCGTATGCTACTCTGGAACACAGACTTCAGACAACTTTATTGGTCCCAAAAAGGGCAATTACGTGTACTCTCCAATTACCTCAGACAGGATACAGCAATTAATCCACAATTATTACTTGTTTACTGTAATAATGGCACACATCAAAATTAAAGACAACACATATACATTTGACATTGTTTATGTGCACTAAACTTGAAGCAGTCCGTTTTCCGAATTGAGGCAAAGTGGGTGAAGGCCACAGCAGGAGGGTCCCGCGCCGCCCAGCCTGGGGGTTGAAGGCTGCAGCAGTAAAAACCATGCTGCCTTCGAGGTGGCAAGGAGGAAGCCAGGGTGGGGGGAGTGGAGAGACATGGGGGGGGGGGGGTAATAGGGATGGAGGGAGGAATACATGCGTCGTGTGCAGATGAGTTCAATTTCTGTCCGTGTGTGTGTAAAGTCTGACAGTTTCTGTCCGTGTGTGTGTAAAGTCTGATGTTGCTAGGCAACAGCAGGCTGGGGGGGTAGATGAGAAGGGGGGGCCGAATTCCTTCACCAAGGCTGTAGATCCTTCTGGGAGAAGAGCAGGGAATTTGGCCTTCAGGAGCCGATAAGGCTGCCATGTTGATATTTGGCGGAGAGATACAGAATTCTATTTACTGCCTCAGCAATACATTCCTTTGCAATGCAGTGATTTGCTCTGAGATTGAATCCATTTTGCTTTGAGTTCAAGAGTTCACGCAGTCTGAGATTACACAGCATTGCCCAACTCATTAATTATGACGGACTGATGAGGGGACAAAATTCTGGAAGCAGCCGTCTTGCTAATATTCCTGTGGGTCAGGGCAGCGCACAAACCAATCAGCACCAAACCTCCCACCATAAAAGCGAATACAAATGAATCCTCAACGTCTTCCACAGAGAGTGGAGCCACATGTCACACTCCATTCTCTCAGCTGTCGAGAGCAAAGCCCGCTGGGTAGGTTCCATCCGGGCACACAGGGTCCCCAAACCCTGATCTCCTTGTCGAAAACAAATGGTGTCAATGGCGTTGAGAGACCAGCTGATCAATTCCATAGTTCATTCAAATCATAATTTGAAGAATTCACAGTCTGGTGAAGCTGGGACTTTGAAGGTCGGAGCAGAGATGGAGAGCAGAAAGGAGGAGAGGAGAGGGGAGGAATGCGACCATCCTTGCCGGAGTCCAAGCTGTTCTGGACTAATGAAGTTCATAGAACTTCATCACAAACTTCAGTGCTGTGTGACCGGGGCTTTACATTTGTTGCTAGGAACGTTCACCGACCAAAAGACCAACATTGTGGACGCAATGAGCATGTTTTCACTATTATTTGATTTCTTTGTGCGACTGAGATCGCTATTCAAGCATTCAAAAGGCAATTCCACACAGCTCCAACCACACACGGGAAAATATTTTGACAGGTCTTGTTATTGAAAGAAACCGTGTCTCCCTAACCGGGTAGAGTTGTGACATCATCGCGTGCGTAGGCACTGCTCTATCACAACTTGAACACCCCCATTGTTCCTCAGATAAGGACACATCATTCCAGTCCTTTCAAAAATATCCTTTCTTTTGCATTTTCTCATCCCACTTCTAAAATTTCTTTCTCTCAGAACACGCCTCATGTCTCAGTACTTTCATTAAGTAATTTGTCAGCATCAGTAATAACACTGATCCTAAAGAACCAATTTTACAGTCTTTCCATGTAGATACTGGTTTGTCCATAATGGTTTGATAGTCGTTAACACAATTAATCAATACACACAGTTTGGTCAGCGTGAGACTGGTGCAATACTCAAATATGGGACTTTAATTGTGAGGCTTCAGCGCAGAGGGCCTGGTCATCTGTGCACATGATTACTCTGACTTTCACAGTCCACACATGATTAAATTCCCACACTTAGTAAATGTTCTAAGGCTACTCTACAATATTCTGCTGACTTCCTATGCCCAACCCAGTCCCCACAGAACTGTACGGGTCACGCCATCAATCCAGGAATTCTCTTCCAACACTTGTTGTCAGATACAGTTTTTGACAGAGTTTTAATGAGACTCCAATGCAGGAAACCACTCATGTGGTATGGAAAATCAACTATTCCTGTGTCCTCATACACCCAGTCAGGGTTAGGGTTACACTAGAAACCTGTTTAGTCCTCCTACAGAGGGTGAATCACTCCCACGTTTGGATGGACTCTTGCCTCAGCGACATATCGGCTCTCACAGCCGGCACCTTCCTCGTAGGCAACAGCTACCATAGCTGGCTACTGTCCGAGTGACTGCCATTGACAGAGGGGTCTTTCACCCAATAAACTACTTTTTGTCAGACCCACAAGTGTCATCTTTTGCCCGTATGGACCGCGCATGAGATTATACAGTTGGCTTTATGGTTATTGTAATTTTTACAGTTAACATCTTTATGGTCAAATTATATTTCAGATGTATTCAATATTTCTCTAAACCAAAAAACTCCAATTTGGGTATATTCAATGTGCAGAAATTTTGTATATTGATACAGAAGATTTTCTGTTTACCTTGATTTTGTGAGGCCTTGGTTGTTTGGGGAAAAAATTGTCCTCCACCTCCACTGACAGTCCCTCAAATGGGGCCTGAGTCAGGATCAGACACCCGGGTCACGGTGCCAAATTGTAAAAGACCTGGCTCTTTGATGAAACTATCTTGAACAAAGGGCTCAGAACCAATGCTTTAAATATAGGAAAGGCAATCTTTTTTGTTTCATGCTAAACCATAACAGATCTGGACTCTTAGTGAATGAATGTGGCTCACACAGGAACTGGTTCAGAAAAAGCCACAAACACAGTGGCACTGTATAGAGTACGGAAGTCTCCTCCCCATTATAATGGGTGGACCTTTTCTCGCAACCCAGATCCTATTGACCTAATTTGCACACCGGTGGGGCAGCACTCATTCAAGGAGAGGACAGTACCAGGTCTAAGTGAGGTTTCACATAACCCAGTCATATCTAAGTGGATCATTGATCAACAATGATTTTGAGGATAGTGATCTTATGTTAATGAGACCCAGACTAAGGACCTCAGGCGGGGTTGACAATTGGACTGTTTGGGTTTAGGGGTGGTTCCAGAGTAGGATATATAAGATGCCTGGAAATAGGTTTAGGTTTGATTCATTTCACACGAGTTGTACATTATTAACATTTACATTATAGTAAATGTATATGTTGACAGGAATTACTGTATGACTATACTGTAAATAAATATATGTTTCAGTACATCACTGTGCCAGTATACTGTAGTATTGTAATGGTGGGTTAGTCTAACTGTTTGTAGGCCTAGTATTCCATGTATATTTTTGTATTTTATTTTTACGTAGGCTTACAATATGCAATATAGTATACAAGTACTGAATGCACAGGTTTTTTGTTTTGCAACCTGCATTTAGCCTACAGTGAACAATAAACATTTATTTCTACAGCTTCATGTCCTGAACATTGTAGTTTCTATTTTTCTATGTAGTGTTTAGAGGCTGTTCAGTAGGGTTTTTAATTTTGATTGATTCAGGATACGATTTGACAACATAGTTCAGTTTGAGCACAGATTGAACTGTTTTGAGGTGAAAGTTTGGTTTTGCAAGAAGAGTCTGGAGATTTGTGAATGTAGCTTGAAAACTGGGTTTTGGTTTACAGTTTAGAGAAAAGAAGAGCAGCTTTCAAGAAAAGTGTCTTAGCAATTGAGAAAAAAACTGTAAGTCTGGACTTGAAAGTCTCCACAGAATCTGACTGCTTTGTCGGCCTAGGGAGATCATACCACAGAACAGGGGCACAATAAGGGAAAGCTATGTGACCCACAGACTTCTTATTCACCCTAGGGACACCCTAGGTACGTAGGTGCTATTTACAGTATTGTTGTTGCTGTAGTTTATCTTCAGAGTTGCTGTCAGTGTAACTACTTCATGCATTAATTTTTGTCTGCAGATTTTTGTCTACACTTTACAGCAGTAAGAAAAACTATTATGTTGTTCCGATTTTCATAGTTGATTGATATGTAACTGTCTGCAGCATCAGTGTTGTGCAGTACTTGGTAAGTTTATAGTATTTGTGTACTTTCTCTGTATACATCAAAGTAATTATGAAGAATGTTGTGAGTTTCTCAATATTTATTTTTGTCATCTAAATTATCCCTGACATAAAAATGTCTGGAAAAAAAAAGAAAAAAGACAAAAAAGAAGAAAAAAGGTCGAGCACATGCTGTTTCCTAAAATAGGGGTTTTACGAATGTGTTTTGTGTTGATCACAGTCGTGTGTAACTGACTGAAATAGTGTCTGATCATTTGAAGACTGTGTTAGTGAAATGAAAATAAAACAGCATTTTTATAAATATGTGTATGTATTTAAAATATGTGCATATGTTTTGACTGAAGAGTCATTTTGCAAACAATCTGGGAGTTCTGCAAACTAAGTGTGATGTTTGGATAATTGTGTGAATATTTTGAAAAAGGAGCCTGTTTTCAAAATTGCGTGTATTGAAAAAAAAACTGTCAAACTATTTACAACAAAAATGTTTCACCAATCGAATTCTGAGGAATTCCTTAAATGCCAATGGCTATTGTGACGTACTTCCGCTGAAATGTCGGCCAGCTCGAGCACTTCCGTTAGCTTCAGACTCTAGCCTGGTACACTCTAGTAGTTAGCTGCGACGCTACCTGAGGTAACATTAAAAAGTCGACGTTTAAATATCAGAGAGTGTCTGCTTCAACCGCCGAACACTGTTGTGTGCCACAGTGTTCGGCATCCGCGAAGTACAATTCAGTACTTAGTTTTTTAAACTTTCCTGTTGATGTGGAGCTGAGGCGGAAGTGGATCAACGCTATTTGCCGGGAAAAATTTACCGTGACGCCTCATACCCAGGTGTGTAGCCAGCACTTTAAAACAGAGGACATCCGTGAACCAGCGTCGGGGACAGGTAGACATCTTTTGAAAAAGGGAGCAGTTCCTGTGCTGTTCGAGTGGAACAACTTCTCCCTTCCACCACAAAGACCAGCAGTTTGGGAGAGAAGGGAAAGACTGGCGCCAGAAGATGAACCGGAGGATACACCAGACCACGACGTCCCCATGGAACATGATTATGCGCAGGCGCCCGACCCTGTAGTCGTGGATTTGGTGTTGGGGGAAAATGCGTCCCTCAAGGAGGAAAATCGCCTGCTACGCCAGCGAGTCGAGGCCCTCACACTGAAACAGCGGTTCGGCATCCACCGTTTTGCTGCCTCGGACAAAGATATCAGGTTCGTTACAAGGTAAGTCTTGACAGGTATGCTAACGTGTGTGCAGATGAGCATGTTCGTGTGTGTGTAGATGAGAGTGTGTGTGTGTGTGCGTTTATGTGTGTGTGTTTATGTGTGTCAACTCTGAGCACAGTATCTAAATTACTTGAGAGAGTCGTCTATAACCAACTCGACGATTATCTCAGAGCACATAAGCTCTTATATGAATATCAATCGGGTTTCAGATCCGATTATTCTACCGATACCTGCCTGATAAATATGACAGATTATATCAGGCAGGAAGAGGATAGAGGACACTATATTGGTATGGTCCTCTTAGATCTTCAAAAAGCTTTTGATACGGTAGACCATGGGATCCTCTTACAGAAACTCGACGCTCTAGGATGTCACATATCAGCCATAGACTGGTTTCGATCGTACCTTGGAGAGCGAAAACAATCAGTTGAGATTAGTGGTACAATCTCTAATCCGGCTACCATAACATGTGGAGTACCGCAAGGCTCTATTCTTGGGCCTTTACTTTTTCTTATTTATGTTGACGACATTTCGTCTGCCGTCAGTTGCAAGACACTCGTATATGCTGACGACACTGCCCTTATCGTTTCGGGGAAAGATGTCGAGGGTATAGAGAAAATACTCTCCTTGGAGCTTGAATCAATCAGAGAATGGCTGGTAACAAGCTATCTTTACATTTAGGTAAAACGGAGTCAATACTTTTCGGGTCTAAAAATAAACTCCTCAGATGTAATTCCATTCAGGTGCAATGTGCTGGCAATATATTGAATTGTCAAACACAGGTGAAATACCTGGGTGCCATACTTGATCAGTCTCTATCTGGAAATGGCATGGCTGAAAATGTCATCAGTAAGTCAAACGCTAAATTGAAATTCTTACACTCAACAAAAATATAAACGCAACCCTTTTGGTTTTGCTCCCATTTTGTATGAGATGAACTCAAAGATCTAAAACTTTTTCCACATACACAATATCACCATTTCCCTCAAATATTGTTCACAAACCAGTCTAAATCTGTGATAGTGAGCACTTCTCCTTTGCTGAGATAATCCATCCCACCTCACAGGTGTGCCATATCAAGATGCTGATTAGACACCATGATTAGTGCACAGGTGTGCCTTAGACTGCCCATAATAAAAGGCCACTCTGCAAGGTGCAGTTTTATCACACAGCACAATGCCACAGATGTCGCAAGATTTGAGGGAGCGTGCAGTTGGCATGCTGACAGCAGGAATGTCAACCAGAGCTGTTGCTCGTGTATTGAATGTTCATTTCTCTACCATAAGCCGTCTCCAAAGGCGTTTCAGAGAATTTGGCAGTACATCCAACCAGCCTCACAACCACAGACCACGTGTAACCACACCAACCCAGGACCTCCACATCCAGCATGTTCACCTCCAAGATCGTCTGAGACCAGCCACTCGGACAGCTGCTGAAACAATCAGTTTGCATAACCAAAGAATTTCTGCACAAACTTGTCAGAAACCGTCTCAGGGAAGCTCATCTGCATGCTCGTCGTCCTCATCGGGGTCTCGACCTGACTCCAGTTCGTCGTCGTAACCGACTTGAGTGGGCAGATGCTCACATTCGCTGGCGTTTGGCACGTTGGAGAGTTGTTCCCTTCAAGGATGAATCCCGGTTCACACTGTTCAGGGCAGATGGCAGACAGCGTGTGTGGCGTCGTGTGGGTGAGCGGTTTTCTGATGTCAATGTTGTGGATCGAGTGGCCCATGGTGGCGGTGGGGTTATGGTATGGGCAGGCGTCTGTTATGGACGAAGAACACAGGTGCATTTTATTGATGGCATTTTGAATGCACAGAGATACCGTGACGAGATCCTGAGGCCCATTGTTGTGCCATACATCCAAGAACATCACCTCATGTTGCAGCAGGATAATGCACGGCCCCATGTTGCAAGGATCTGTACACAATTCTTGGAAGCTGAAAATATCCCAGTTCTTGCATGGCCGGCATACTCACCGGACATGTCACCCATTGAGCATGTTTGGGATGCTCTGGACCGGCGTATACGACAGCGTGTACCAGTTCCTGCCAATATCCAGCAACTTCGCACAGCCGTTGAAGAGGAGTGGACCAACATTCCACAGGCCACAATTGATAACCTGATCAACTCTATGCGAATTAGATGTGTTGCACTGCATGAGGCAAATGGTGGTCACACCAGATACTGACTGGTATCCCCCCCAATAAAACAAAACTACACCTTTCAGAGTGGCCTTTTATTGTGGGCAGTCTAAGGCACACCTGTGCACTAATCATGGTGTCTCATCAGCATCTTGGTATGGCACACCTGTGAGGTGGGATGGATTATCTCAGCAAAGGAGAAGTGCTCACTATCACAGATTTAGACTGGTTTGTGAACAATATTTGAGGGAAATGGTGATATTGTGTATGTGGAAAAAGTTTTAGATCTTTGAGTTCATCTCATACAAAATGGGAGCAAAATCAAAAGTGTTGCGTTTATATTTTTGTTGAGTGTATATAGACAAGCGAGGAATGTCGATTTGAAAACCAAGAAAATGCTAGTATCGGCACTCATTCAATGTCATTTTGACTATGCCAGCACCTCTTAGTACACTGGACTAATCAAGAAATACTGAACTCGGTTGCAGTGTACCCAGGGGCGGTCCTGGAGGCGGGCTGACCGGGCAGCCGCGGGGGAGGGGGGGGGGGCGGCACGACCATGCGGGAAAAAAAAACGGGGTGGGGGGGGTGTCCTGATGGGGGGGTTCGTGGTTACAACGTGCTCAACTTTTGTTCAGAATCAGCTTCTTATCACTGGTAATGACACGGCTTTCCTGTCACTCTTAGCAGCTTCACAGTGCTTTAAACAGTGTGGACGCTGAGCGACACAAAGCATGCAGCGAAACGAGACGAGTCATTGGATAAATGCTGGGCTTTGTCCCGCCCATCGGACGCTCAGTGTGTCTGGGGGTCTATGGGGCAGTGGGCGGGCCTCGGCCGGCCCGGACGCTCAGCTTCTGCATGATGATTGGTTGATCTGTCTGAGGCTGAATCCCTTTTTGATTGACAGCGAAATGAGCGACTCATCGATCTTTTGGTGTAAACATCCGTGGGAGCATTTTTTAATTTTCATTCTGTTCTGAGTTGAACCGGAGACTTTCCTAATCCTCTTAGCGGCATTTTCTTTGTTAAAAACGACTAGCGACAAATCGAGCTTCTATTTCTGGTGTTTTTTTTTTGTAGCTGCTTGTGTTTGGAGACTGTATTGTGAAAGTGTAGGAACACGGATCCACAACAGGGGGCGTAAATGAACGGGCAATGGATAAGCCAAAACAGTAACAATTTAATGTTGTAAATTGTGCACAACGGAATACAGACAACAACAAGTTTGGAACTACAGTCAATTACACGTTGGGTGACGTGTGGGCAGACTTGAGGATAGGAGACGCTCGTCCAGAACCGAGCCGGATCCCACACGGCCCTCACCGCCAACGGACCTGAAGAACACCAGAGCTGCCAAGTCCTGAGTCCCCAGGTGGCCACCGTCTCCAGCTGTCAGACCTGGCACTGCCAGCAGAGAACAAAAACAGCACAGGTGAGTGTGAGTATGCACACTCAGTAATCCCACAGTCTGTGTTCTTTTGGGAGGGAGCACCTCCACCTCCAATCACACACTCGTGCAGCTCCTGTTTAACCACTTATCTGGTTGGGGTGTGAGGCGAAGCAGTCGCTAATCACACCAAACGCCAATCCAGCAGGAAACACCACAGGAAAACGGCTGCAAAAGAGTTCAGACTATTATTCAGTTTTAAGTCAGCAGAGAAATTACCTCCAAGGTAGCTGATTTCTCGGCGGGGAGGTGGAGTTGCAGTCCGGCCTTTATGGTGGTGGTGATGTGGATGAGTGACAGCTGGTGCTGATGACGAGTGACAGCTGTCACTCCCGATTGCTATGACGCCCTCTTGTGCTTGAAGCCCGCACTTCAAGCAGGGCGCCATCTGGTGGTGGTGGGCCAGCAGTACCTCCTCTTCAGTGGCCCACACAACAGACTGACTTCTATCACTCTTTCTGACTTCTATCTCAGTTTCTGTTCCTACCGAGCAGCGGGTGCTTCTGAGCTCCTCCACCGTCACAAAGCACTCACAGGCGGACAAACTTCACACTAGCCTCGCGCCAGTCCCAGCTAGCGAGCTAGCTAGGTAGCAAACTGCACATAATGGCAGACAATTTGAATGTTGTGGACTGGATTTTGGTGAAGCCATTTGATAGTCTTCCTTATGAAGAAGCCGTGGCTGCTGTCATGGCTTCAGCTCTCAATGGTTTGCAGGCCAAAGTTAAAGCAACAGCCCCCAGGTCAATGTTTGTGCATTGCTATGCACACAGACTGAATCTGGTTCTGTCTCAGGGGGCTAAATGCTTATCTGAGTGCAGAATATTTTTTGCATCACTCTCTGGGTTTGCCACATTTTTCTCAAAATCCACAAAGAGGATGTCTTTTCTTGAGTCTGCAGGCTGCTCAAGGTTGCCCAGAAATGCTCCTACTGGATGGAATTTCACATCACGGATAGTGAGCACTGTGGCAAACAGTTATGATGCCTCCTGCAAACTTTTGAGATGATCATTGCAGATAAGTCCATGGATGATGACACATTAGACTGTGCCAGTTTCTTTGTGTTTGTTATTGCAGTAGTCATTAAAACCGGAAATTTGTTCTTGAAAATAGCTGTTGTGAGTTAATTTGTGGGATTGTGGGTGTTCTGGATGAAGTTAGTGTTTTCATGGGTGGTGGGGCGGAGGTGGTGACCATGTTAGTGTACGCGGGGGGGGGGGGGGGGGCGGCACGCAGGGGGTTTTGCCTGGGGAGTAAATCACTCTAGGACCGTCACTGAGTGTACCCAGAACAAAGTGATTCGGTATCTTTTAAATGCCCCGGCCAGAAAACATATCGGTAGTCATGAATTCAAACAAGTTGGTATGTTACCAGTGGAGTTGCGTGTTCGCCAACTGAAACTAAACCAAATGCACATCTTTTATGGAAATGCTCCATCTTATTTGGCCCGTTCTTTTGAGCGAATACGTAATCTCCACTCAATTGGTACAAGATTCAGTACCATGTCCTACCAAGTACCCAATGTTAAGTCTCATGGTAAATCTTTAACTATACAAGTGTTTTGTTATGGAATCAATTACCTAGTCATGTACAGAGCCAAAGGAGCAGGTCTCTTTTTAAATGCCAAGTCAGACAATTTCTATTTGATAATCTCAATGCTGAGGAATCTAGCTCTTTTATATATTATTACATTTTTTAAATATTGTGCCATTTAGGCACCGTTTTTATTTTTTTAATTTATTTATTTATTTATTTTCATCTAGTCACAAATTCATATGTTCTCTTTACATTGTTAAAACCATCTTTTGTACCCATGTTGATTATGTACTCTATCTGTTTTTTTTAAGGACCACAATGGAAATTTTTGTGTAATCCTTTTTATTTTAATGTTGCTTGTATACAGTATTTGTTATTGGTATGCAATGTACATTTTAATAATAAATAAAATCAATCAATCAAAAGTGTGTGTGTTTATGTGTGCGTGTGTGTGCGCGTTTATATGTGTGTATTTATGTGTGTGTTTGCATGTGTGTGTGTTTATGTGTGCGCGTTTATGTGTGTGTGTTTGTGTGCGTTTGCGTGTGTTTATGTGTGTGCGTGTGTGTGACTGAGGGAAGGGGGAGTTTGTAAAGTGCAATAGGCTTATGTTATATCTAGCACACTATGGAGGGGATTTGATTGTTTTATTCTGTCAAAAACTCTTGTGGTGTAATAGTAACACTGCCACCCTTGGGTGGAGATTCTAGGTGCAAATCCTGGCAAGAGTCTGACATCCATTTAGGTAGCTAGTTCACTTATTTTGTGGCAAAACTTAAGTTTTTCTTCAACAGTAGCCTATGTATTTTGCAGATGTTTTGAATTAAAATAGTTTGTGTATATTCTGTTGCATGATCTGCATGTGTATTTCTTTAGGTTTGCATCGTATGATCAACTGATGCGTTTTTGGAGCTTGCTCGAGGAGTATCTTCCATTCATTGTCAGTGTCCGCCAAGCCCAGAGAGGAGCTCTCACAGAGTCAAATACACAATACAGTAACATTTCATTTCCAACAGAGTATCTCCAATCAATACTTACACTGTAATCAAGTCATTAATTTGACAAGAAGGCATTGAGATAGTAATAAAAAAGAAATGGTCAACTTTTCCATCCATCCATCCATCCATTTTCTTCCGCTTTATCCGGAGTCGGGTCACGGGGGCAGCAGCTCAAGCAAAGCCGCCCAGACCTCCCGATCCACACACACCTCCCCCAGCTCCTCCGGGGGAACCCCAAGGCGTTCCCAAGCCAGCCGAGAGATGTAGTCCCTCCAGCGTGTCCTGGGTCTTCCCCGGGGCCTCCTCCCAGTGGGACGTGCCTGGAAAACCTCTCCAGCGAGGTGTCCAGGGGGCATCCAGAAAAGATGCCTGAGCCACCTCAACTGACTCCTTTCTATGTGGAGGAACAGCGGCTCGACTCCGAGCTCCTTCCAAGTGAACAAGCTCCTCACCCTATCTCTAAGGGAGCGCCCAGCCACCCTGCGGAGGAAACTCATCTCGGCCATGGTACTCGCGATCTCGTTCTTTCGGTCATGAGCCAAATCTCATGACCATAGGTGAGGATCGGAACGTAGATCAATCGGTAAATCGAGAGCTTTGCCCCCCTACTCAGCTCTCTCTTCACCACGACAGTCCGATACAGTGACCGCATCACTGCAGATGCTGCACCGATCCGTCTATCGATCTCACGCTCCATCCATCCCTCACTCGTGAACAAGACCCGAGATACTTAAACTTCTCCACTTGAGGCAAGGACACTCCACCGACCTGAAGAGGGCAAAGCACCTTTTTCTGGTCGAGAACCATGGCCTCGGATTTGGAGGTGCTGATTTTCATCCCGGACGCTTCACACTCGGCTGCAAACCGCCCCTGTGCACGCTGAAGGTCCTGATTTGACGAAGCCAACAGAACCACATCGTCCGCAAACAGCAGAGACGAGATTCTGTGGTTCCCAAACCAGACCCCCTCTACACCCTGGCTGCGCCTAGAAATTCTGTCCATAAAAATAATGAACAGAACCGGTGACAAAGGGCAGCCCTGGCGGAGGCCAACATGCACTGGAAACAGGTTTGACTTACTACCGGCAATGCGAACCAAGCTCCTGCTGCGGTCGTACAGGGACCGGATAGCCCTTAACAAAGGACCCCGGACTCCGTACTCCCGGAGCACTCCCCACAGGGTGTCCCGAGGGACACGGTCGAACGCCTTCTCCAGATCCACAAAACACATGTGGACTGGTTGGGCAAACTCCCATGAACCCTCGAGCACCCGATGGAGCGTTTAGAGCTGCTCCAGTGTGCCGCAACCAGGACAAAAACCACTCTGCTCCTCCTGAATCCGAGGTTCGACCATCGGTCGAATTCTCCTCTCCAGTACTCTGGAATAGACCTTACCGGGGAGGCTGAGGAGTGTGATCCCCCTATAGTTGGAACACACCCTCCGGTCCCCCTTCTTAAACAGAGGGACCACCACCCCAGTCTGCCAATCCAGAGGCACTGTCCCTGAATGCCACGCGATGTTGCAGAGGCGTGTCAGCCAAGACAGCCCCACAACATCCAGAGACTTAAGGTACTCAGGACAGATTTCATCCACCCCAGGAGCCTTGCCACCGAGGAGCTTTGTAACCACCTTGGTGACTTCGGCCTGGGTAATGGATGAGTCCGCCTCTGAGTCTCCAGTCTCTGCTTCCTCTTTGGAAGACGTGACAGTGGGATTGAGGAGATCCTCGAAGTACTCCTTCCACCGCCCGACAACATCCCCAGTCAGGGCCAACAGCTCCCCACCCGCACCGTAAACAGTGCTGGTGGAGAGCTGCTTCCGCCTCCTGAGGCGTCGGACGGTTTGCCAGAATCTCTTCAAGGCCGACCGATAGTCCTCCTCCATAGCCTCCCCGAACTCCTCCCACACCCGAGTTTTTGCCTCTGTGACCGCACGGGCTGCGGCACGCTTGGCCTGCCGGTACCTGTCAGCTGCCTCTGGCAGTCTGCCCTCTAGCTGCCACCTTATCGTAGTGGGGGAGTTTACGTACCTGGATGGTCCTAGGAGCTATGTTGTCGGGGGCTTTGTGATCCCTGTAGGGTCTCCCAAGGCAAACAGGTCCTAGGTGACGGGTCAGACTAAGGGCAGTTCAGAACCTCCATGATCAGTAAAAGATCAAGGACCGAGATGTCGCCTGGTATGGCGGAGCCGGGGTCCCACCCTACAGTAACATTTCATGTCCAACAGTAACATTTCATGTCCAACAGAGTATCTCCAATCAATATTTACACTGTAATCAAGTCATTAATTTGACAAGAAGTCATTGAGATAGTAATAAAAAAAGAAATGGTCAACTTTTTTTAATGGTTTGCGTGACTTCCATGTCACAGGGAATACGCTGGATAAACATGTCATTTTCTGAATAAACAACAAAGTCGCACCACTCACACCCTGAAATGAGCATCTGCCCCTGGACCTGCCAGTAATAAGGGTGTGAATGCCTCAGTGTATGAGTACCCTCCCTGATCATGATGTAAGGGCAGTCAACATAACTTGAAACCAGGCCCGGCACCAGAAAAAAAATATTAAGGGGGCGATGAGTTTATCACAGGGGGCGGGTCCCCCCCCCCCCCCAAAAAAAGTGCAGAATGGAGGGTACGTGCCTCTGAGCGTGCGTAATGAATTGGGTGCGCTCCTAGAAAGCTCGTGTATTTCGGCTACACCGTTGTAAGAGACTAAGAGTAAAGAGTGATGACAGTATTTTTTTATTATTATTTGAACGTATAGACCCTCGGTCAAGTGATCTCCTGCATACCACAAAACCAAACCAACAACTGATGTGAGAAATGACACGAGACAGTAGATTAACCCCACATACAGCCCTCCATCACAAGCGCAAACACAGCGCAACTGGGCATGACAGTCACACAACAGGTCAAAGATAAACCTTTCATGTAGATATACAGTGGTCCCTTGTTTATCGCAGGAGTTACGTTCTAAAAGTAGCCCACAATAGGTGAAATCCACGACTACACTTTTCTCAAACAGTCATGAACATTTTCTCACTTTTCTCTCGTATGTAAACACTCTCAAAGTTCAAACCTTAGTAGAAAAATAAGACCAAACTGTTTTCAGGCCCAAACAATTGTTTGAGAAATAAAAATAGAATGTTTTCCTATAAATAATTATGATGGCTTTTAGAACTATCAAATTTAACTTTAACGATCAACCTACGAGGTTGGACACATAAGAAATTATTAATAGTGACTGACCAGTATTTCACAGTTCCTCTGATCGCGCCTCTTCGTCCTGGCACCACCCGCTGTCGCGCCTTTTTCCACTGAGTCACACCTCGCTGCAGGTGTCTTTTTCCGAATGAAGAACACAGTTATGGGTAGTTGTTGGCGCTCTTTTTTCTTCTGGGCGAGAAGATTCTTATAAACACACGCAGAACACAATGCGCATACTCTCCCTTCGCGGTGCCGCAACAGGTGTCCCGTCATCTCGACAGAACACCGGCCTGCTTGATGAGGACGCAGAGCACAATGCGCTGTAAAAAAAACGCCCCCTCATGGTGCTGGGTCCGCTTGAAACATTTGGACATTTTATTTCCAAAAGGCCAAACTCTGGCTGCCCCTCCGGATTATACACTACGCCATCAGGTGTTGCCCCCATCCATGTGTAACTTTGCAAAAACAATGTCGGACTCTGTAGTTTTCTCTGGGCCCCTCCCCAATCAGACCGGGAGTGACATGTTTAGCCGCATGTTCTCCTTGAATTGCTGGCTGTCTGAGTGGTGTCCAAAAAATGAGGTGGGCTTCATAGATAATTGGCAAAGCTTCTGGGGAAAACCTGGTCTTGTTAGGAGAGACGGCATCCATCCCACTTTGGATGGAGCAGCTCTCATTTCTAGAAACCTGGCCAATTTTCTTAAATCCTCCAAACCGTGACTATCCAGGGTTGGGACCAGGAAGCAGAGTTGTAGTCTTACACACCTCTCTGCAGCTTCTCTCCCCCTGCCATCCCCTCATTACCCCATCCCCGTAGAGACGGTGCCTGCTCCCAGACCACCAATAACCAGCAAAAATCTATTTAAGCATAAAAATTCAAAAAGAAAAAATAATATAGCACCTTCAACTGCACCACAGACTAAAACAGTTAAATGTGGTCTATTAAACATTAGGTCTCTCTCTTCTAAGTCCCTGTTGGTAAATGATATAATAATTGATCAACATATTGATTTATTCTGCCTTACAGAAACCTGGTTACAGCAGGATGAATATGTTAGTTTAAATGAGTCAACACCCCCGAGTCACACTAACTGTCAGAATGCTCGTAGCACGGGCCGGGGCGGAGGATTAGCAGCAATCTTCCATTCCAGCTTATTAATTAATCAAAAACCCAGACAGAGCTTTAATTCATTTGAAAGCTTGACTCTTAGTCTTGTCCATCCAAATTGGAAGTCCCAAAAAACAGTTTTATTTGTTATTATCTATCGTCCACCTGGTCATTACTGTGAGTTTCTCTGTGAATTTTCAGACCTTTTGTCTGACTTAGTGCTTAGCTCAGATAAGATAATAATAGTGGGTGATTTTAACATCCACACAGATGCTGAGAATGACAGCCTCAACACTGCATTTAATCTATTATTAGACTCTATTGGCTTTGCTCAAAAAGTAAATGAGTCCACCCACCACTTTAATCATATCTTAGATCTTGTTCTGACTTATGGTATGGAAATAGAAGACTTAACAGTATTCCCTGAAAACTCCCTTCTGTCTGATCATTTCTTAATAACATTTACATTTACTCTGATGGACTACCCAGCAGTGGGGAATAAGTTTCATTACACTAGAAGTCTTTCAGAAAGCGCTGTAACTAGGTTTAAGGATATGATTCCTTCTTTATGTTCTCTATTGTCATATACCAACACAGAGCAGAGTAGCTACCTAAACTCTGTAAGGGAGTTAGAGTATCTCGTCAATAGTTTTACATCCTCATTGAAGACAACTTTGGATGCTGTAGCTCCTCTGAAAAAGAGAGCTTTAAATCAGAAGTGTCTGACTCCGTGGTATAACTCACAAACTCGTAGCTTAAAGCAGATAACCCGTAAGTTGGAGAGGAAATGGCGTCTCACTAATTTAGAAGATCTTCACTTAGCCTGGAAAAAGAGTTTGTTGCTCTATAAAAAAGCCCTCCGTAAAGCTAGGACATCTTTCTACTCATCACTAATTGAAGAAAATAAGAACAACCCCAGGTTTCTTTTCAGCACTGTAGCCAAGCTGACAAAGAGTCAGAGCTCTATTGAGCTGAGTATTCCATTAACTTTAACTAGTAATGACTTCATGACTTTCTTTGCTAACAAAATTTTGACTATTAGAGAAAAAATTACTCATAACCATCCCAAAGATGTATCGTTATCTTTGGCTGCTTTCAGTGATGCCGGTATTTGGTTAGACTGTTTCTCTCCGATTGTTCTGTCTGAGTTATTTTCATTAGTTACTTCATCCAAACCATCAACATGTTTATTAGACCCCATTCCTGCCAGGCTGCTCAAGGAAGTCCTACCATTATTTAATGCTTCAATCTTAAATATGATCAACTTATCTTTGTTAGTTGGCTATGTACCACAGGCTTTTAAGGTGGCAGTAATTAAACCATTACTTAAAAAGCCATCTCTTGACCCAGCTATTTTAGCTAATTATAGGCCAATCTCCAACCTTCCTTTTCTCTCAAAGATTCCTGAGAGGGTAGTTGTAAAACAGCTAACTGATCACCTGCAGAGGAATGGTCTATTTGAAGAGGTTCAGTCAGGTTTTAGAATTCATCATAGTACAGAAACAGCATTAGTGAAGGTTACAAATGATCTTCTTATGGCTTCGGACAGTGGACTTATCTCTGTGCTTGTTCTGTTGGACCTCAGTGCTGCTTTTGATACTGTTGACCATAAAATTTTATTACAGAGATTAGAGCATGTCATAGGTATTAAAGGCACTGCGCTGCGGTGGTTTGAATCATATTTGTCTAATAGATCACAGTTTGTTCATGTAAATGGGGAATCTTCTTCACAGACTAAAGTTAATTATGGAGTTCCACAAGGTTCTGTGCTAGGACCAATTTTATTCACTTTATACATGCTTCCCTTAGGCAGTATTATTAGACGGTATTGCTTAAATTTTCATTGTTACGCAGATGATACCCAGCTTTATCTATCCATGAAGCCAGAGGACACACACCAATTAGCTAAACTGCAGGATTGTCTTACAGACATAAAGACATGGATGACCTCTAATTTCCTGCTTTTAAACTCAGATAAAACTGAAGTTATTGTACTTGGCCCCACAAATCTTAGAAGCATGGTGTCTAACCAGATCTTTACTCTGGATGGCATTTCCCTGACCTCTAGTAATACTGTGAGAAATCTTGGAGTCATTTTTGATCAGGATATGTCATTCAAAGCGCATATTAAACAAATATGTAGGACTGCCTTTTTGCATTTATGCAATATCTCTAAAATCAGAAAGGTCTTGTCTCAGAGTGATGCTGAAAAACTAATTCATGCATTTATTTCCTCTAGGCTGGACTATTGTAATTCTTTATTATCAGGTTGTCCTAAAAGTTCCCTAAAAAGCCTTCAGTTGATTCAAAATGCTGCAGCTAGAGTACTGACGGGGACTAGCAGGAGAGAGCATATCTCACCCGTGTTGGCCTCTCTTCATTGGCTTCCTGTTAATTCTAGAATAGAATTTAAAATTCTTCTTCTTACTTATAAGGTTTTGAATAATCAGGTCCCATCTTATCTCAGGGACCTCGTAGTACCATATCACCCTAATAGAGCGCTTCGCTCTCAGACTGCAGGCTTACTTGTAGTTCCTAGGGTTTGTAAGAGTAGAATGGGAGGCAGAGCCTTCAGCTTTCAGGCTCCTCTCCTGTGGAACCAGCTCCCAATTCAGATCAGGGAGACAGATACCCTCTCTACTTTTAAGATTAGGCTTAAAACTTTCCTTTTCGCTAAGGCTTATAGTTAGGGCTGGATCGGGTGACCCTGGACTATCCCTTGGTTATGCTGCTTTAGACGTAGACTGTGGGGGGGGTTCCCATGATGCACTGTTTCTTTCTCTTTTTGCTCTGTATGCATCACTCCGCATTTAATCATTAGTGATCGATCTCTGCCCCCCTCCACAGCATGTCTTTTTCCTGGTTCTTTCCCTCAGCCCCAACCAGTCTCAGCAGAAGACTGCCCCTCCCTGAGCCTGGTTCTGCTGGAGGTTTCTTCCTGTTAGGGGGGAGTTTTTCCTTCCCACTGTTGCCAAGTGCTTGCTCACAGGGGGTCGTTTTGACCGTTGGGGTTTTTCATGATTGTTGTATGGCCTTGCCTTACAATATAAAGCGCCTTGGGGCAACTGTTTGTTGTGATTTGGCGCTATATAAAAAAAAAAGTTGATTGATTGAAGTTGATAATCTATCTCACTCACAGAGTTTAGGTAGCTACTCTGCACTGTGTTGGTATATGGCATTGAAGAACATAAAGAAGTAATCATATCCTTAAACCTAGTTACAGCACTTTCAGAAAGACTTCTACTGTAATGAAACTTATTCCCCACTGCTGGGTAGTCCATTAAAGTAAATGTAAATGTTATTAAGAAATGATAAGGCAAAAAGGGGTTTTCAGGGAATACTGTTAAGTCTTCAATTTCTATGCCATAAGTCAGAACAAGATCTAAAGTATGATTAAAGTGGTGGGTGGGCTCATTTACATTTTGAGCGAAGCCAACTGAGTCTAATAATAGATTAAATGCAGTGTTGAGGCTGTCATTCTCAGCATCTATGTGGATGTTAAAATCGCCCACTATAATTACCTTATCTGAGCTAAGCACTAAATCAGACAAAAGGTCTGAAAAATCACAAAGAAACTCACAGGAACGACCAGGTGGACGATAGATAATAACAAATAAAACTGGTTTTTGAGACTTCCAATTTGGATGGACAAGACTAAGAGTCAAGCTTTCAAATGAATTAAAGCTCTGTCTGGGTTTTTGATTAATTAATAAGCTGGAGTGGAAGATTGCTGCTAATCCTCCCCCTTGGCCCGTGCTACGAGCATTCTGACAGTTAGTGTGACTCGGGGGTGTTGACTCATTTAAACTAACATATTCTGTTATGTGTCGACGTGGGTTGAGGAGCGGACCTGCGTCTGACAGAACCCAGCGCTAAAAATAACCAGAAAGCGGTTCCAAAACAATTTATTTTTTACCCTCTTTGGTGCATAACAATGTGTACAAACTAAACAGCGTCTTTCTGGTGGAGTGAAGGCTGGCACGCTCTCCAGCGCCCGTAAGGATCAAAGCCCGGCGCTCCTGGACCCACTACCACCGCCAAACACCCCCCAGGTGGACACGACAAACTGACTCTCTGTGAAGCAAAGAAGAGGTGAGGTAAGTCAGCAGTTACAACAATATCTTTCAAAAGACACATGCTATCAGCAACACATTCAGGTCTGTATCTTTTTAACTTTATGCAAATGAGCAGCTTCTCACAACAGGTGGAGGATCACTTATCCGCATGCCACAGCAGTGAGAAGCAAACTGCACAATTCTCATCACAATTCAAGTATACTGTGTAACAAAACACCAAGTTACTATCAACAATTAGTCAAACACTTAATCACCTTTGATGTGTGCTGACAGCATGTGTCCTCACCCTTCCTTGCTTTACAGACTTGATGTGTCAAACCCAGGCGCGGTCCTCAGCGTCTCACAAACGAACATCACAAGGTGGAGTTCCCGGCAGTTCTGCTTGAATCACACATGACTTAAATGCAGAACGCCATCCAATTATCTGCTTCAGCTGAAAGTCTTTAAGGTTGCATGTGAGCACCAGTCACAGGTGCTACACATGATGTTGATGAGGGTGAGGACTCTTCAGCCAGCACCTTCTCCACAGACAAATCAGTTTCCATGCCACCTGAAGAGCAAAGAAAAGAAAAGAACACCAAAATATCCAGCCACACCCCCCAACACACAACAGTACCCCCCCCTTTAACGGGAAGCCTCCCGGCGACCGAACAGACCAGGCCCGAGAACAGCACCTCCCTCCGGGGTCCACGTCAGGAAGCAGACAGCACCACGCTCCCAAGGTCCACCACAGACAGCAGGACAGGCACCGCAGCTGGAAGGCCGGCTGGCATCAACAAAAGCCCCAAAACATTCCCCAGTACAATTCAACACACAGAAAAAAACATAAAACCCACCCAAAACCTCCCCAGGGGTCCGTCCCGTCAAACCCCGGGAAGAAAAGAAAAACTCCAAAACGCAAAAACCCAACACAGCCCCACAAACACAATACAAACGTAAATGCATAAAAGAAAAATAACAAACAACCCCCCCCAGAATGACCTGCAGAGCCCAACCCCCCCCAAGAAGGCCTTCACCGCCAGTTCCAGGAGGAACAGCTAGAACCATAATCCCACAAAGGTCCCCAGGTGTACATGGAGCAAACGGCGCCCCCCAGAGGACCGTACCATCAACCCCAGGAGGTACCCTCCCCACAACCCCGGAACCCCAGACCCGGTCACACTTGGCTAGTTGGCCCCAAGCCAATTCCCCCCCAGAGGACCGTCCCATCAACCCTGGAGGTGGAACCCGGAAGGAAACAGAACAAAATCAAAAATCAACCCCCGGAGGACTACCAAAAACAACCCCGGGGGGATATAAAACGACCGTAAACCCTGTTACCCTCCCCGGCACCCCGAAAGACCCCGGGTCCCTCCCAGAGCCCCTCAGCGGCTCAACTTTGGCGAACGGCTCAAAACATTAAGCCGGAGAAGGGAACAGGAAAGAACTAACCCAGCTCCAACCCCAAGGCGCAGCGGAGAACCGGAAATACGTCCGGTGCCCCAACTCGACCATACCCCAGCCTCTCGGGAGGGGTGGAACTACCGAAATGGCGAACGGCAACAGATCGGCCCACCCCTCTGACTGAGGTAAGTCTCCGCTGCACCACACCCCGGCAACACCAATGACGAACGGTACAAAGGCTCACCGAGGCTGGAGTGGAACCGGGCCCTAACCAAACCAAGAAAAAACGCCTCTAACACCCCCCCCTAGGTGCAGAGGTCTTCTGAGAATGCTCAGCGTGACCAACCTGCACCACCCCACAACCTACAAGACAAACGGTCTTGGGGCAAGTGAGGTTGGGGTTAGGGATGTAGAGAAATAAAAAACAACAAAATAAAACGACCCAACAAACCAAACAGAAAATACCTAAAAACACATAAAAATTAACAATGACGTGAGCCCAGGTGGACTTCTAACCGCCTAACATTCACTTCACCAGATACGCCTCTGACTCCCCATACAATTATAACCCCTATTTAAAGAAAACAAAACATTTACCCGTGCTAGATTTTTCTTTTTTTTTAATTTTTTTTTTTTTTATGTGTGTTATTTTGCCTGTCCCAGAACACTTGGAGATACGTCACCATTATTTCTCTTGACGCTTACATGTCGGGGCAATACAGTAATCTCTGCTCGTCCGAGCTGCATGGGCTCGTCAACAGGAGGAGCCAGAGGTCCCGTCGGAGGAGCTTCAGTGGGGCGAAGAAGAGGCGGCCCGGATCTGTGTCGGGGAAAGCCCCGAGACAAAAAAAACCTGCTCTGATGGCCGCCCTCTCTCGCGTCCACGCTCCTTCATCCGATCATCTAGACGAATCACCAACGATATTAGCTCATCTAAATCGTTTGGCTCGTCACAGACTGCCAGCTCGTCTTTTAATGACTCATTTAACCCGTCTACAAACACGCCCCGTAAAGCTGCGGCATTCCAACCTGACTGAGCAGAAAAAATCCGGAAGTCCACGGAATACTCCGCCGCACTCCGCCTCCCCTGCCTGAGATTCAGCAACCGTTGAGCAACGGTATTCGTTTTCACCGGATGGTCAAAAACCAGTCGGAACTCCCGGGAGAAATCCTTAAAGGACCCTAACAACGGCGAGTTGTTACTCCACAACCCTGTGACCCAAGCTAAGGCGTCACCTCGGAGCAAATTTGTCACATATGAAACACGGCTCCCATCAGAAGAGAAGGAAGCCGGTCGCTGAGCAAAAACCAGAGAACATTGCATCAGAAACGAAGCACAGGCTTCGACGTCTCCCGCATAAGGCTCCGGATGACAAATAATCGGTTCGAACACCGAATCTCTGGGTGACGGAGTTATCTGCTCCGGTATCGATGGTGCCGCAGCTGGAGCAGCAGGAAGCGGAACGGCTTGCGCTGCAAGCTCCGTAACACGGGCGTCTGTTTGTTTAATTTGGTTTGCGAGATGCTGTAATTGCTCCCATATTTTCTCCAAGTGTTCTTGAACTTTTTTGGCAAAAGGAACCGCTTCTGCCGCTGGGTCCATTATGGAATGGCCGGGAACTACTGTTATGTGTCGACGCGGGTTGAGGAGCGGACCTGCGTCTGACAGAACCTAGCGCTAAAAATAACCAGAAAGCGGTTCCAAAACAAAACAATTTATTTTTTACCCTCTTTGGTGCATAACAATGTGTACAAACTAAACAGCATCTTTCTGGTGGAGTGACTGTTGGCACGCTCTCCAGCGCCCGTAAGGATCAAAGCCCGGCGCTCCTGGACCCACTACCACCGCCAAACACCCCCCAGGTGGACACGACAAACTGACTCTCTGTGAAGCAAAGAAGAGGTGAGGTAAGTCAGCAGTTACAACAATATCTTTCAAAAGACACACGCTATCAGCAACACATTCAGGTCTGTATCTTTTTAACTTTATGCAAATGAGCAGCTTCTCACAACAGGTGGAGGATCACTTATCCGCACGCCACAGCAGTGAGAAGCAAGCTGCACAATTCTCATCACAATTCAAGTATACTGTGTAACAAAACACCAAGTTACTATCAACAATTAGTCAAACACTTAAATCACCTTTAATGTGTGCTGACAGCATGTGTCCTCACACTTCCTTGCTTCACGGGCTCGATGTGTCAAACCCAGGCGCGGTCCTCAGCGTCTCACAAACGCACATCACAAGGTCGAGTTCCCGGCAGTTCGGCTTGAATCACACATGACTTAAATGCAGAACGCCATCCAATTATCTGCTTCAGCTTAAAGTCTTTAAGGTTGCATGTGAGCACCAGTCACAGGTGCTACACATGATGTTGATGAGGGTGAGGACTCTTCAGCCAGCACCTTCTCCACAGACAAATCAGTTTCCATGCCACCTGAAGAGCAAAGAAAAGAAAAGAACACCAAAACATCCAGCCACACCCCCCAACACACAACAATATTCATCCTGCTGTAACCAGGTTTCTGTAAGGCAGAATAAATCAATATGTTGATTCAAGGAGAACATGCGGCTAAACATGTCACTCCCGGTCCGATTGGGGAGGGGCCCAGAGAAAACTACAGAGTCCGACATTGTTTTTGCAAAGTTACACACCGATTCAATATTAATTTCAGTGACCTCCGATTGGCGTAACCGGGTGTCATTACTGCCGACGTGAATTACAATCTTACCAAATTTACGCTTAGCCTTAGCCAGCAGTTTCAAATTTCCTTCAATGTCGCCTGCTCTGGCCCCCGGAAGACATTTGACTATGGTTGCTGGTGTTGCTAACTTCACATTTCTCAAAACAGAGTCACCAATAACCAGAGTTTGTTCCTCGGCGGGTGTGTCGCCGAGTGGGGAAAAACGGTTAGAGATGTGAACGCGTTGGCGGTGTACACGGGGCTTCTGTTTAGGACTACGCTTCTTCCTCACAGTCACCCAGCCGGCCTGCTTTCCTGGCTGCTTGGGATCTGCTCTGGGACAGCTAACGGCGGCTAAGCTACCTTGGTCCACACCAACTACAGGGACCTGGCTAGCTGTAGGATTTTCCAAGGTGCAGAGCCGAGTCTCCAATTCGCCCAGCCTGGCCTCCAAAGCTACGAATAAGCTACACTTATTACAAGTACCATTACTGCTAAAGGAGGCCGAGGAATAACTAAACATTTCACACCCAGAGCAGAAAAGTGCGGGAGAGACAGGAGAAGCCGCCATGCTAAATCGGCTAAGAGCTAGTAGCTGTGCTAAGCTAGCGGATTCCTAAAAACACACAAAGTGAATAATGTGTAAATAATTTAGAGGTGATTCAGCAGAGGGAGTGCTTTAGTTAAGGCACGTGAAGATTACACTGTGAAACAAATCGTTATCTAGTTATCTAGATCAATCTAACTACACAGATTAAACAGCTAACAGATACAGCAAAACACCGCTGTGATCCGGAACAGGAAGTGATACAATACCGCAGTGAGAGCCAACCACCAGTAGAGGTCACCTCACACACACACACACACACACACACACACACACACACACACACACACACACACACACACACACACACACACACCGACAGCTCCGTCGGTAAACTGCGCATTTTAAACGCCTTTGAACAAGATGGCCACTGTTTTAATCGGCCGTCTTATCCAAATTTGAATGTCCAAATAACGGCAGGACGGCTCACTGCCTAAAACTATGAATGGAGAGAAAAACAAAGACTTAAATTAAATAAACGACTCGTCGACTACTAAATTAGTTGTCGACGGTTTCAATAGTTGACGTAGTCGTGACTAGTCGACTAGTTGTGGCAGCCCTAGTTAAGAGCCAAAGTACTAGCATGTAGGCTATCATCCTGAGGTAGTCTAACTTACCTTCATAGTTGTGTATATAGCTGGACACACAGTTTAAAACCTTTGTCCTTTTTTGTCGCTTGAATAATCCGATGTATCGTTTACTGTTATCCTCGGCAGGTCTTGTAGTGATCGTGTAAAAAAACGCCATAGTTAACATCGTCTACGGCCTACCGGAAGTACTTGAGCTGTCTGAAAAGTCCGGAAGCTTCAGAATGGAAGTTTGCAGCATTTAGCCAATTGAAACTAAAATCATGAGGGTTTACTGCCCTCAAGTGGATATAATGCTGTACTACAACATCATGAATTTCAGAATAATGCAGATATTAGAACCAATTTTAAAATATGTAATATAAATATATAAGATTATTACCATCGACAAAAAATACAACTGCTTGAATTTAAAGGAAATTGTGATTCATTGCCCTCAGGTGGACACAATAGTGAACTAAAACATAACTTCCCCCCTTTTATATATAAAATTTCCTTAAATATTCATAAATTTCAGCATGAAATTTTTAGCATGAAGGATTCCAGCATGAATAATAATGATGATGATGGTTAATTAAAACAGGAATGTTTTTACAGGTTTTGCAGTTTTGCATTTGGTTGGGGTCAGTGTCACCACTGGTAACATGGTGTGGTGCCTGGACCCCACAGAGGTTGCACAAATAGTCCAACTCCTCCAGGATGGTACATTAATATGTGCCTTTGCCAGAAGGTTTGCTGTGTCTCCCAGCACAATCTCAAGAACACAGTAGAGATTCCAGGAGACAGACGGTTAATCTAGGACAGCTGGACAGGATTCAAAGGATTCAAAGGAATTTTATTGTCATATGCACAGAAGAACATGTTCCCTGCACAATGAAATATGTCTACTGCATTTAACCCATCCTAATTGCCAGTAGGCGCCCGGGGACCAGCTCCAGATGTACATCCCTGCCTTGGTCAACAGCAGGGCTGAGCAAACCAACACCGACCCATAACAAACAACACACACACACAACACACACCACTAGGCTGGCCCGGTACATAAGCATATATATGAAAAGCAAAACAGAAGGAAAAAATAGAAAAAAAAAACCCCTCATAGCTGCTGCATTACACAGCGGCAATGAGGAAAAAAATCCCCATCAGCACAGAAAAACAATAATCACACAGACAAAAACAAGGACACAGGACGACAACCGAGATTTGAAAAGGTCCAGTTTATCAGAACACTCCGGAGGCAGCCTGTTTGGCGCCGTCAACGGCCTTGTCCGACAATCCTGGAGGGGGGAAGGGCAGCCCTGAGCAGTCTGAGCAGTCCTAAGCAGTCCTGAGCAGTCAACGTCAGAGCTGGAGAAGCTGAGGGGAGGGGGGAAGACCAGGGAGCGAGGCTTAAGTGTTGATCTTCTGAGGAGGTTTTATCACAGCGACCTTGAAGTGCAGCTGTATTTGGTGAAGCCAAATGAATAGCCAGATTAGCAGACGCCTGAAAGATTCCACAGTTCTGAGAACAGAGTGGCTCTCAATGCATCTGAATGTAGAATGTGGTCTTCACAGACAGTCAGAGCGGGTTTCCAGGGCTGCAATTCTATTCAAGATATTTTCCAACACGCGGTTAACCCCCGCCGACTGCGCAGCCACTGCCTTCCCAATCGAATCAATCATGTAGGGCAGCCTGGAAGGACCAATCAAAGCTGCTTCCACTTTCTTGATTTTCCGGTAAACCAGCATAGTGCCCGCTCCACACATCAGAAAGCCGGTCACCAGCAAGCCGAATATGTACACATCTTCGACGTCCTCCACAGAAAGCATGTAAAAGCACATGACCTGCCATCTCCTCCACGAGTCCATCACGTAACCCATCACATGCGTCCCGGCAGGACAGGTCGGGTCCTCCGCCCCCGAATGTCTTGTAGAAATAGAAAGTAGAAAATAGTGTCACTTGCGTTCAGAGACCACTTTAACAGATCCATTTTTGTCGTTCCAGAAGAGCAAACCTGCAGCCTCACAGACAAC
This sequence comes from Thalassophryne amazonica, assembly GCF_902500255.1. Lineage (NCBI taxonomy): Eukaryota > Metazoa > Chordata > Actinopteri > Batrachoidiformes > Batrachoididae > Thalassophryne > Thalassophryne amazonica. The sequence goes on from NC_047110.1 coordinate 118,239,867, forward strand.
ACGCCACAGAAGCAGGAAAGATAAGGAGGGAGGGAGAAGAGAAAAGTGCGTCCGTCTCGGCCGAGTGCAAGCTGCGAGAGGACCACAGAATGTCCTTAACCCATCAGCAGGACCAAGATCTGCTCCTTTGTGCGGCAGGAACAGGATGGGCACTGCCAGAGTCCCACAAAATGACCTCCAGCAGGCCACTGGTGTGAATGTCTCTGACCAAACCATCAGAAACAGACTTCATGAGGGGGCCTGAGGGCCTGTAGTGGGCCCTGTGTTGGTCCACCACTGAGCTTTTCAGAGATGAGAGCAGGTTCAACCTGAGCACATGTGACAGACGTGAAAGGGTCTGGAGAAGCCGTGGAGAACGTTCTGCTGCCTGCAACATCACTCAGCATGACCGGTTTGGTGGGTCAGTGATGGTCTGAGGAGGCGTCTCCCTGGAAGGACACACAGACATCTACAGGTTAAACAACAGCACCCTGACTCACCGCTGGACTGATAGTATTGCACACCGGGCATTTGCCCGCTGGTCTGATAGCCTACTGGCCTGCGGATTTTTTTTTTTTTTTTTTTTTTTTACAAAGTAAAGCAAGCTGTGAGCTTTTCTTCTGCGTTTTTTTTTTTTTTTTTTGTAGCAGCTACGACTCGTCGTCACCTCTTAAAGCGCGGTGACAACAGCACACCTGCACTGAGCTTTACAAAGACATTTCTATGCTTTTTTTCTCCTTTATTTAGAATTCTGAGCTGAGCCGCTCCGTATCTGCTCGTTAAAACAGCTGATCCTCTGCGACACGTCAACAACTAACACCAGGGGTGGACTGGGGAAATTTTTCAGGCCGGGCATTTTTAACCAAGACCAGGCCACCACCAGGTATTGAAGGGAAAAAAAAATAAGCCTGCTGTGACAGTGTGGGTTTTTTTTGGTCCCTTAACCAATCAATGTGCACCAGGAGACACATACATTTTAATACTATAAGAAGCATTATGAAAAGTTCTCCCGAAATACAGTTATCATAGGCTTATCCAAAATACGATCTATTGACAGTAGGTCACATTACTTTTTAGACATAATAAGCCGTCATTTCATTCAGCCTTGTCACTTAAATTTAGAAATAGAAATGATATAAAAACATTTGTTATAGAAATACTGTAGGCTATACTATAAATAATATATCATTACTTGTGTGATACAATTCATCATATAAAGCAAGAAATGACTGGATGACTGGACCAATGACTGGATACAAAGGTTGAACTTTTGAAACTGCAATACACAAAAAGGCCACAAGATGGAGACAGTTGTCTATCTCACTACAAGCTATATGCCGTTATACCACGCCACCTCACCACAGACTGTGCAAAACAGCATACTTCATATGACCAACGCACGACTGTCACACAAACAGAATAAAGAATAAAGAAACAACCTGGCGGCGGCAGCATGGTAGCTAGCCATGCACACCATTTGCACAGGTTACATTGCTAGGCTAGGTTACGTGACTGGCAGAGTTAGCACCAACGAAAATTATATCCAACCTTAATTCATATCTGAGTGACCCAGTTAGCACTTTACTTCGGACCAGAAGATCAGAATGTCTCTCTCACACACAGATGTCTGATTTATGAACAAGTTAGGTTGCTGTTCAATTAATAGCTTAGCTAAGTTAACCTTCACTTACCGTCATGGCCGTAGTGGTCCCCGCCTCGTCCACCTGTTGAATTTCTCCGCCACTTGCTGAGGCTGCCGCAGATGTGGATGGTCTGCGTCCACGCGAAGCAAACGTGTCTGTTATTTTAAGACATTTTGCAGCATCTGCCTGAAGGGCTACTCTCTTCTGATCCCTGGCTCTTTCAGCGCCACCTTTCCTCTTCTTGCCACCATCCATATCGCTCGTTATCGCTCTGTCAGGCACTGGCGCACTGTGTAGCCCAACCGAGGCCCGAGATGGAGGGGTAATTGGCCTGCCCCTCACCTCATTGGTCCAAGCCACAATCAATCATGACTAAAGGGCCGATCTACCAGTTTATGCACCAATAGGAGGGTTTATATACCGGTATCCAGTGTTGCCACAGTTACTTTGAAAAAGTAATCCAATTACTGATTACTCCTTGAAAAAGTAACTTAGTTACTTTACTGATTACTCAATTGTAAAAGTAACTAAGTTAGATTACTAGTTACTTTTTAGTTACTTTCCCCAGCTGCCCACAACAACCCTCTGCCACCTCAACATGACAATGATACTTGTTTGTTCATTCTCTAAGTTGATTAGCAACACAAATTGGTAATAAAAGAAATCCTTGATGTTACGTGTAGCTTGTAATGAGATAGACAACTGTCTCCATCTTGTGGCCTTTTTGTGTATTGCAGTTTCAAAAGTTCAACCTTTGTATCCAGTCACTGGTCCAGTCATCCAGTCATTTCTTGCTTTATATGATGAATTGTATCACACAAGTAATGATATATTATTTATAGTATAGCCTACAGTATTTCTATAACAAATGTTTTATATCATTTCTATTTCTAAATTTAAGTAACAAGGCTGAATGAAATGACGGCTTATTATGTCTAAAAAGTAATGTGACCTACTGTCAATAGATCGTACTTTTGATAAGCCTGTAATAACTGTATTTCGGGAGAAGTTTTCATAATGCTTCTTATAGTGTTAAAATGTATGTGTCTCCTGGTGCACATTGATCGGTTAAGGGACCAAAAAAAAAACCACACTGTCACAGCAGGCTTCATTTTTTTCCCCTTCGATACCTGGTCTTGGTTAAAAATGCCTGAGCTGAAAAATTTCCCCAGTCCAGCCCTGCCCTGACTGATATCAGGATGAAGTCCATGGACTCACTGTCTGAGATTTGATTTCCTCCTTCATAGCTCTGAGCCACAAATCTGAATTTGATGACTTCATGGCCTCCTTCAGAGTTCGGTGTGTATCAGATATAACTTCTCGCGTCCCTTCTTGGATAACGTGGATTGTGTCACCTCTCACCCTTCCCTGTAGTTGTATCCGTGTCACTCATCTCTGTTTTTGAGTTCTCTTCCTGTGTCTGGATAAAAGATGAGATATGAAGAGCTGTTTTTGTCAGAACACACAAAAACCCCTTTTTCACACTGTGAGTGCAGTTTTTCTTGTTCTGTTTGTGGACACAACACACTGACCCAAATGTTATCCTTGACAGGTCAGACTTCTTCCCTGTCAACATATAATCCAGAGTCTGTCCTGTCCGTCTGTTGTAACGCCTGTTGTGATTGTCTGCAGCCGTTTGAACTGAATAATTCCACAGCTCTTTGGGAAGATTTTTCCAAGAACTGCAACACAGTATCTGTTCTCTGACCTCACCATTATCAGGACACGCTTTGTCTTTGTTTCATTTATGTCACATTTGTAACAGGTCGGCTTCAAGTCACAGCCAAGTCTTCCTCTCACCTTCATCACACTGTCGTCACCTGAACCTGCAGCACTGAACTTTTCTGTGCTCTCAGAGCTCTTTAAATTTGTTTTTAAACTTGGGGAAGTTCAATCTTTCATCACTTTGGTTCATCTGGATGGAGGATGGATTAAATGAGTCTGCTTCAGAATCATCACAATCAATAAACCATCACTCAAGTCTCTTCTTCCTTCCTCAGTGTGGTGATAACAGTCTGTGCATGAATAATATAATCTGTCACACTCTCAAGAAGAGCTTTTTGAAGGGATGTCAGCTCCGTGTCCAGGCTGATCACACGTGGCTTCACCTTACCAGCATCATGGTCTCTGAGAATCTGAAGCTCCTTCCTGCTGTCGTCTCATCACAAGTGACAGACTTTTATCATCCAACACTTGAATCAGTTCAACAAACACCTCTTCATTTCTTTCAGCGTCTTCATCTGCAGCCTCGTCACCTTCATCTGGCTCTTGCAGTTTGGTCCTCTTTGGACCGAGCAGACGCAGGTGTGCGAGAAATTTAGTTTCCCATAACTCATAGTTTTTCTCATCTCCATCGAAATGATCAGTTCCATCGGCTTCCATACTCCTTCCTGAGTCCATAACCTGTTGATGTTGCATCATAAAAGGACTGAAATACTGTGTCTGAACATAATGGAGGAAAAAACTCTCAGCCTTCAGTTTGACTGACAGGAAAACTGCTCACAGGAGTAAAGTCACAGACATTTGTTGATTATCTGCTAAACTCTGACAATGACAGCAGTGTGAAGAGCACATTCAAGAACCCAACAGTTCAACATCTTTAAGTTACATGAGTGACAGAGAGAATGTGGCTTTTTTTTTCTTTCTTTTTCTTGTCTCTGCGAGTCTCTGTCCATACCCCAGTCCAGTAGGTGGCGGTAATATATCGATAAGTTCCTTACCGTCATAATGATCCAACGAAGAAGAACTGTTTCCTGTTGTGGTCTGAGGCTAAAGCTAGTTAGCTGGAGACGCTGGAAACTCTTCTCTGAACAGATCAAACTTCATTCTGTGATCCTCGAATATGTTTTTTGAAGAGCTCCAGAAGCACAAAGGTCGACAGTAAACCGGAAGAAGAAGAAGAAAAGGTGAAAGAGCTGAGAAGGTTGTTGAAACAGCGGCTAACTGCTGCTAATGAAGCCGAGATATTTGAGTTGGTAGAAAGAAACAAACCGCAGAGCAGCAAGAAGAAACGAGTGGATTTAAAGAAGAGAAGAAACTAGTCACCGTGCTGGATGCTGTTTTCAAGCCTGAAGTTCTCTGATCCACAGCAGGTTTGTCCACTAAACTTTATTTCAGACCAACTCCACCACATCCAAATGATAGCTGCTAGTTTGTGTTGGAGTTCTGATTATAGACTGAACACCAAACATCAGCAGAAATAAATAAGACAAACTGTGCTTTTAATGATGATAAATGAAGGACAGTTCAGCTTGGTGATGAACTGATAAAGCTGATCAGTCGATACTATCGATTACAGTTTTTCCTCATTTTACACACACAAAAATGGAACAATGCACACAGTTTATAAAATCTGAAGCTCATGAATCAACATTGTGACTCCAAACTGCTGAACTCTGAACACAACACCATGATTTCACTCAAGTTAGTTCATTAATTTATCCTGAAGCAAACTGCTGATGTTCCAACTGCACAGATAAACAGAGATACAAGTCGACATGAAGAACAGGAGACTGGATCAGAAAAATAACCATCGTAAGTTCTTTCAGCTTCTCTTTTTGCTCAGTCACCACAGCAGATCTGAGATGTATCTGCATGTTTGATTTGGCACAAGTTTGACACCGGGTGCCCTTCTTGACACAACACCACAGGACATGGAGAATGGACTTGGGTGGTCTTGAACCGGTGACCTTCTGGTTTGGGAGCAAGTACCGTACACTAACTCTCACGCTGCCCTATAATAAAAATTTCCAAATTGGAAGAAAATAAAATTGAAGATCTATCAGGATAAGACGACTTTACAAACCTCTTTAACACTGAGGGTGAATTATGGCTCCTGATAGTGTTGATAAAATCACACATACAAATTATTTATTGCACATTCTGAGAGTGGAAGAGTTCTTGGACATTCGCCCAATTGACATTTCAAATCCCACAAAACCTCGGAGAGGTCGCCGCGCTGTGAGATCTCAGTAACATTGAGAACTGCATTGAGACGCTCTGATCATGCTGCAGTTTAACTGCACACGGACAACACCATTAACATTGCAACATAAAACTATTTTTATATTGTGCCTAAAACTCTCGTGAATATATTCTCTGGGTTTATAGATGTTGTTATTGCGTTTTTTTATGTAAACATGCGAGAATCACAGGCTGTCTCTCCGTTATTTTCAATGGGAGCTGCTGGGAGCTACAATCGCTTCCTGATCATGTCGTTCTGGAGGAAAGTGAAGTTTGCTCTTTAACGTCTTGATTATTCTTTATAGTCTTTATTTCACAATTGCAAAAAGACAATTAATTAATTGTACAATTAATGCAGGAAACAGACTACAGTAGTGTTCAGAATAATAGTAGTGCTATGTGACTAAAAAGATGAATCCAGGTTTTGAGTATATTTCTTATTGTTACATGGGAAACAAGGTACCAGTAGATTCAGTAGATTCTCACAAATCCAACAAGACCAAGCATTCATGATATGCACACTCTTAAGGCTATGAAATTGGGCTATTAGTAAAAAAAAAAAAAAAAAAAAAGTAGAAAAGGGGGTGTTCACAATAATAGTAGTGTGGCATTCAGTCAGTGAGTTCGCCAATTTTGTGGAACAAACAGGTGTGAATCAGGTGTCCTCTATTTAAGGATAAAGCCAGCACCTGTTGAACATGCTTTTCTCTTTGAAAGCCTGAGGAAAATGGGACGTTCAAGACATTGTTCAGAAGAACAGCGTAGTTTGATTAAAAAGTTGATTGGAGAGGGGAAAACTTATACGCAGGTGCAAAACATTATAGGCTGTTCATCTACAATGATCTCCAATGCTTTAAAATGGACAAAAAAAAAAACAGACGCGTAGAAGAAAACAGAAAACAACCATCAAAATGGATAGAAGAATAACCAAAATGGCAAAGGCTCACCCATTGATCAGCTCCAGGATGATCAAAGACAGTCTGGAGTTACCTGTAAGTGCTGTGACAGTTAGAAGACGCCTGTGTGAAGCTAATTTATTTGCAAGAATCCCCCACAAAGTCCTTCTGTTAAATAAAAGACGTGCAGAAGAGGTTACACTTTGCCAAAGAACACATCAACTGACCTAAAGAGAAATGGAGGAATATTTTGTGGACTGATGAGAGTAAAATTGTTCTTTTTGGGTCCAAGGGCCGCAGACAGTTTGTGAGACGACCCCCAAACTCTGAATTCAAGCCACAGTTCACAGTGAAGACAGTGAAGCATGGTGGTGCAAGCATCATGATATGGGCATGTTTCTCCTACTATGGTGTTGGGCCTATATATCACATACCAGGTATCATGGATCAGTTTGGATATGTCAAACTACTTGAAGAGGTCATGTTGCCTTATGCTGAAGAGGACATGCCCTTGAAATTGGTGTTTCAACAAGACAATGACCCCATGCACACTAGTAAATCAGCAAAATCTTGGTTCAAAACCAACAAAATTAATGCCTTGCAGATGTGAAGAAATCATGAAAAACTGTGGTTATACAACTAAATACTAGTTTAGTGATCACAGGATTGCTAAAAAAGCAGTTTGAACATAATAGTTTTGAGTTTGTAGCGTCAACAGCAGATGCTACTATTATTGTGAACACACCCTTTTCTACTTTTTTTTTTTACTAATAGCCCAGTTTCATAGCCTTAAGAGTGTGCATATCATTAATGCTTGGTCTTGTTGGATTTATGAGAATCTACTGAATCTACTGGTACCTTGTTTCCCATGTAACAATAAGAAATATACTCAAAACATGGATTCATCTTTTTAGTCACATTATGCATTATTATGAACACTACTGTATATACAAAAGAAAATAAAAATATAAAACAAATAGTAAAACAAAATACATGCACAGGTTTGGCACATTAAAATCTGTATCAATTTACGCAAATTTCATAGATAAGATAACTGCATTCGGCAATATTCAAAATGTTACATTGCATATCACCATCACGAATGTCAATGAGTTCCTTGAGCATATTAACAATGGCAGTAGTGGTATCATTATACTTTGGCACAAAAACTGATTTTATATCAAAATTATGTTGCAGAAATTGTTTGCACATATATATTATATATATATATGTGCAAACAATATATATAATATATATATTGTTTGCACCTGATATTGACATTGGATTTTGAGTACATATAATGCAACACTTCTTACTACTGAATTTTCAGATTGTGTACATTTCTTATAAAATTTAGAAAACCTGTTGATCAACTGAGTTTTTAAAGGGAGCTTATTTGCCAAAAGTTAAATTATATGACTGAGTTCTGTTATCGATTCTAAAAAAATTCTCAAAGGTTTTCTCCCGGCAATACATTAATTATTAACAGCAGTGCTATTGAGGTTCCATAGTGGAGCACCATAGTATGAACAACAGTACTGATGAAACAGTTTACATTAAATGAATGAATAACAGTGACCAAAGTCTGACATAAACAGATGGAAGTTTTTCCAGAATTGACCAATAGCATATTTGACAGATACATCATCATCTTGACTAGATATGTGATGGCCTCAATGAACAGCAGTATCACTATACTCAACAAGAGAATTATTTACAAAAATATCACCTTTGTGGTCCTTGCAGTTGCGACCTTTAAAAAACTGGCTTTTTTGCCATTAAACAAAATGTCATAATCGCTTGCATACTTTTCACAATTGTTTTTCACATTTATTGTTCTTTACAACACTGTTTGTCCTCTTTGTTCCAGACTAATATATAATATGTCTGAAATTCGGTTTCCGTTTATTAAATTCCATGCATGCAGTCTCTTAACTCAGCCACATGGTGTGTGCAGCCAGTACATTCTGAGTGCTGGTCCCAAGCACGGATAAATGAGGAGGGTTGCGTCAGGAAGGGCATCCGGCATAAAACAAGTCAACCCAACTATGCAGAGTAAGAATCGAATTTCCATACCGGATCGGTCGCGGCCCGGGTTAACAATGTCCGCCACCGGTGCTGTTGCCCAACAGGGTGCCAGTGGAAATTGGGCTACTGCTGGGCAGAGATGATGAAGAAGAGGAGGAGAACATTTCCACAAACAGTGGGAGAAGAAGAAAACTAGAAGGGTGGAAATGAGAGTGTGCAACAGCCAAGTGGAAGGGAAGTAAGAGCAGGAGCATCGGCGGTGGGTACAAGTTTTTGTACCATGGTGAGGACAGGAAGAGAAATAGTGTTGGGGTCATTTTAAAGGAACAGTATGTTAAAAGTGTGTTGGAGGTTAAGCGAGTGTCTGACAGGGTGATGAGTGTGAAGTTGGAAATTGAAGGGGTGATGATGAATATCATCAGTGCATATGCCCCACAGGTAGGTTGTCAGATGAAGGAGAAAGAAGATTTCTGGAGTGAGTTAGATGAGGTGATGGAGAGTGTGCCCAAGCATGAAAGAGTGGTGATAGGAGCAGACTTCAATGGGCATGTTGGTGAAGGGAACAGAGGTGATGAGGAAGTAATGGGTAGATATGGTATCAAGGATAGGAATGGGGAAGGACAGATGGTAGTTGATTTTGCAAAAAGGATGAAAATGGCTGTGGTGAATACCTACTTTAAGAAAAGGGAGGAGCACAGGGTAACATATAAGAGTGGAGGAAGGTGCACACAGGTGGACTACATTCTTTATAGGAGATGCAAGCTAAAAGAAATCAGAGACCGTAAGGTGGTGGCAGGAGAGAGAGTCGTTAGACAGCATAGGATGGTTGTTTGTAGGATGAATTTAGAGGTAAAGAAGAAGAGAGTGAGAGCTCAACAAAGGATCAGATGGTGGAAGCTGAAGGAGGAAGACTGTTGTGTGAAATTTAGCGAGCAGCTGAGAGAAGCACTGGTTGGAGGGGAAGCAGTTTTGGACAACTGGAAAAGTACTGCAGATGTGGTGAAGGAGACAGCTAGGGCAATACTGGGTATGACATCTGGACAGTGGAAGGAAGACAAGGAGACTTGGTGTTGGAATGAAGAGGTCCAGGAAAGCATAAGGGGAAAGAGGTTGGCGAAAAAGTTTTGGGATAGTCGGAGAGATGAAGAAAGTAGACAGGAGTACAAGGAGATGTGGCGTAAGGTGAAAAGAGGAGTGGCAAAAGTGAAGGAAAAGGCATATTGCGAGCTGTACAAGAAGCTGAATAGTAAGGAAGGAGAAAAGGACTTGTACCGTTGTACCATTGGCCAGACAAAGGGACAGAGCTGGAAAGGATGTGCAGCAGGTTAGGGTGGTAAAAGATGCACATGGTAATGTGCTGACAAGTGAGGAGTGTGTGCTGAGAAGGTGGAGGGAATATTTTGAAGAGCTGATGAATAAAGAAAATGAGCGAGAGAAAAGGCTGGATGATGTGGTGAGAGTAAATCAGGAAGTACAAGAGATTAGCAAGGAAGAAGTGAGGGCTGCAGGAAATTAGAGGTCATCCATGTCTTTATGTCTGTAAGACAATCCTGCAGTTTAGCTAATTGGTGTGTATCCTCAGGCTTCATGGATAGATAAAGCTGGGTATCATCTGCGTAACAATGAAAATTTAAGCAATACCGTCTAATAATACTGCCTAAGGGAAGCATGTATAAAGTGAATAAAATTGGTCCTAGCACAGAACCTTGTGGAACTCCATAATTAACTTTAGTCTGTGAAGAAGATTCCCCATTTACATGAACAAACTGTAATCTATTAGACAAATATGATTCAAACCACCGCAGCGCAGTGCCTTTAATACCTATGACATGCTCTAATCTCTGTAATAAAATTTTATGGTCAACAGTATCAAAAGCAGCACTGAGGTCCAACAGAACAAGCACAGAGATAAGTCCACTGTCCGAAGCCATAAGATCATTTGTAACCTTCACTAATGCTGTTTCTGTACTATGATGAATTCTAAAACCTGACTGAAACTCTTCAAATAGACCATTCCTCTGCAGGTGATCAGTTAACTGTTTTACAACTACCCTCTCAAGAATCTTCGAGAGAAAAGGAAGGTTGGAAATTGGCCTATAATTAGCTAAGATAGCTGGATCAAGTGATGGCTTTTTAAGTAATGGTTTAATTACTGCCACCTTAAAGGCCTGTGGTACATAACCAACTAACAAAGATAGATTGATCATATTTAAGATTGAAGCATTAAATAATGGTAGGACTTCCTTGAGCAGCCTGGCAGGAATGGGGTCCAATAAACATGCCGATGGTTTGGACGAAGCAACCAATGAAAATAACTCAGCCAGAACAACCGGAGAGAAAGAGTCTAACCAAATACCGGCATCACTGAAAGCAGCCAAAGATAACGATACATCTTTGGGATGGTTATGAGTAATTTTTTCTCTAATAGTCAAAATTTTGTTAGCAAAGAAAGTCATGAAGTCATTACTAGTTAAAGTTAATGGAATACTCAGCTCAATAGAGCTCTGACTCTTTGTCAGCCTAGCTACAGTGCTGAAAAGAAACCTGAGGTTATTCTTATTTTCTTCAATTAGTGACGAGTAGAAAGATGTCCTAGCTTTACGGAGGGCTTTTTTATAGAGCAACAAACTCTTTTTCCAGGCTAAGTGAAGATCTTCTAAGTTAGTGAGACGCCATTTCCTCTCCAACTTACGGGTTATCTGCTTTAAGCTACGAGTTTGTGAGTTATACCACAGAGTCAGACACTTCTGATTTAAAGCTCTCTTTTTCAGAGGAGCTACAGCATCCAAAGTTGTCTTCAAAGAGGATGTAAAACTATTGACGAGATACTCTAACTCCCTTACAGAGTTTAGGTAGCTACTCTGCTCTGTGTTGGTATATGACATTAGAGAACATAACGAAGGAATCATATCCTTAAACCTAGTTACAGCGCTTTCTGAAAGACTTCTAGTGTAATGAAACTTATTCCCCACTGCAGGGTAGTCCATCAGGGTAAATGTAAATGTTATTAAAAAATGATCAGACAGAAGGGAGTTTTCAGGGAATACTGTTAAATCTTCTATTCCCATACCATAAGTCAGAACAAGATCTAAGATATGATTAAAGTGGTGGGTGGACTCATTTACTTTTTGAGCAAAGCCGATAGAGTCCAATAATAGACCAAATGCAGTGCTGAGGCTGTCATTCTCAGCATCTGTGTGGATATTAAAATCGCCCACTATAATTATCTTATCTGAGCTAAGCACTAAGTCAGACAAAAGGTCTGAAAATTCACAGAGAAACTCACAGTAACGACCAGGTGGACGATAGATAATAACAAATAAAACTGGTTTTTGGGACTTCCAATTTGGATGGACAAGACTAAGAGACAAGCTTTCAAATGAATTAAAGCTCTGTCTAGGTTTTTGATTAATTAATAAGCTGGAATGGAAGATTGCTGCTAATCCTCCCCCTCGGCCCGTGCTACGAGCATTCTGACAGTTAGTGTGACTCGGGGGTGTTGACTCATTTAAACTAACATATTCATCCTGCTGTAACCAGGTTTCTGTTAGGCAGAATAAATCAATACGTTGATCAATTATTATATCATTTACCAACAGGGACTTAGAAGAGAGAGACCTAATGTTTAATAGACCACATTTAACTGTTTTAGTCTGTGGTGCAGTTGAAGGTGCTATATTATTTTTTCTTTTTGAATTTTTATGCTTAAATAGATTTTTACTGGTTATTGGTGGTCTGGGAGCAGGCACCGTCTCTACGGGGATGGGGTAATGAGGGGATGGCAGGGGGAGAGAAGCTGCAGAGAGGTGTATAAGACCACAGCTCTGCCTCCTGGTCCCAACGCTGGACAGTCACAGTTTGGAGGATCCAAGAAAATTGGCCAGATTTCTAGAAATGAGAACTGCTCCATCTAAAGTGGGATGGATGCCGTCTCTCCTAACAAGACCAGGTTTTCCCCAGAAGCTTTGCCAATTATCAATGAAGCCCACCTCATTTTTTGGACACCACTCAGACAGACAGCAATTCAAGGAGAACATGCGGCTAAACATGTCACTCCCGGTCTGATTGGGGAGGGGCCCAGAGAAAACAACAGAGTCCGACATTGTTTTTGCAAAGTTACACACCGATTTAATGTTAATTTTAGTGACCTCCGATTGGCGTAACCGAGTGTCATTACTGCCGACGTGAATTACAATCTTACCAAATTTACGCTTAGCCTTAGCCAGCAATTTCAAATGTCCTTCGATGTCGCCTGCTCTGGCCCCCGGAAGACAATTGACAATGGTTGCTGGTGTCGCTAACTTCACATTTCTCAAAACAGAGTCGCCAATAACCAGAGTTTGATCCTCGGCGAGTGTATCGTCGAGTGGGGAAAAACGGTTAGAGATGTGAACGGGTTGACGGTGTACACGGGGCTTCTGTTTAGGGCTACGCTTCCTCCTCACAGTCACCCAGTCGGCCTGCTTTCCCGACTGCCCGGGATCTGCCAGGGGGGAACTAGCGGCAGCTAAGCTACCTTGGTCCGCACCGACTACAGGGGCCTGGCTAGCTGTAGAATTTTCCACGGTGCGGAGCCGAGTCTCCAATTCGCCCAGCCTGGCCTCCAAAGCTACGAATAAGCTGCACTTATTACAAGTACCGTTACTGCTAAAGGAGGCCGAGGAATAACTAAACATTTCACACCCAGAGCAGAAAAGTGCGGGAGAGACAGGAGAAGCCGCCATGCTAAATCGGCTAAGAGCTAGTAGCTACGCAACCTAGCGGATTCCTAAAAACACACAAAGTGAATAATGTGTAAATAATTTAAAGGTGATTCAGCAGAAGGAGTGCCCCAATCAAGGCACCAAACAGGCCATGAAGCAGCACAGGCAACGCACGACAACAGTGCTAAAAGAGAAAAAAATAAAAAAATTAAGCTAGCTAGTTAGCTTGCCAACGCTGATGAAAGTTAGCAGATAAAAGTGCTCCGTCGCGATGTTTCGACCGTTAGAGGTCTTCTTTAGGAGTTGGAGCACAGTAAAAAAGTAAAAAAAAAAAAAAAAAAAAAAAAAGGTAAAAAAGTAAAAAAAGTCTTGAAAAAGACTGTTAATTCAAGTCCAAAGCAGCAGGTAGCAGTCTCAGTGTAAACAGTCCCAACAGAGAGCCAAAATTCTGATGTGTAGCAGCAGGAAAGAGGAGATATGCTTTGGAGAGAAGGGGAATGAAAGTCAGTAGAAGCAAGACTGAGTACATGTGTGTGAGTGAGAGAGAGCCCAGTGGAATAGTGCAGTTACAGGAGTAGAAGTGGTGAAAGTAGAGGAGTTTAAATATTTGGGGTCAACTGTTCAAAGTAATGGAGAGTGTGGTAGAGAGGTGAAGAAGAGAGTGCAGGCAGGGTGGGTTTGGTGGAGAAAGGTGGCAGGAGTGATTTGTGACCGAAGAATATCAGCAAGAGTGAAGGGGAAAGTTTACAAAACAGTAGTGAGACCAGCTATGTTGGACGGCTTAGAGACGGTGGCACTAACAAAAAGACAGGAGGCAGAGCTGAAGATGTTGAGATTCTCTTTGGGAGTGACAAGAATGGACAAGATTAGGAATGAACATATCAAAGGGACAGCTCAGGTGGGACGGTTTGGAGACAAAGTCAGAGAGGCGAGATTGAGATGGTTTGGACACGTGCAGAGGAGGGACCCAGGGTATATAGGGAGAAGGATGCTGAGGATGGAGCCACCAGGCAGGAGGAGAAGAGGGAGGACAAAGAGGAGGTTTATGGATGTGCTGAGGGAGGACATGCAGGTGGTTGGTGTGACAGAGGAAGATACAGAGGACAGGGTGAGATGGAAACAATTGATCTGCTGTGGCGACCCCTAACGGGAACAGCCGAAAGACAAAGAAGAAGATGCATGCAGTCTCTTATTAACGTGACGAAAAGCATTAAAAAAATTACATTTTTGTAGTATAATATTCATTTACAATTGTCATCATGTTGATTCTCTATGTTGTTTGACTGCAGCGACTCTCTGGCACACAAGGGATTATGGGATAAGTCAATAGGGCAAATGTGAGCAGCTGCAGACATGTTATTATTGGACATTTGAGGATCATAAAAAGGAGGACTGATGAGACACAGTGAGACAGGGAGGGGACAGCTGTTGTGTTAGAGGGAGGAGCTATAGAGTCTAATGACTAATTTTGAGGCTACATCACCCACCGCTTGGCTACATGACATCATCAGTTGTCTTTGTCTTAGATGTGATTGGCTGCTGTATTTTATTGCTGTTGGATTTTTCTATGTGTTTCGGCTGTTTTTCTGCTCCTGAATGTTCCTGTGCTGTTCAGTGTCCTGTACTGTATGTACATCTATCTGCCAGATCTACATCACGGGGAGTCGCCCTGATGTTTGGCACAAGATCAGAGCTTCAGAGTGTTTTTCCTCGTCTCTGACACTGTCACCAAATCAGTATTAAATTACAAATTACTTTGAGAGTGTATTTACTCCAACATGACGTGGTTTTTTCAGGCTTCACTCAAATTATGTATCATAGTAAAGATCAACTTGATCAATTTGAGAAGAAATAGTGATTTTTTTTTTTCCCATATGTCCCAGTCCGAACTAAGCCTTTGAGTTATTTTTCAACAAACCTAGAAAACTGAATTCACCCAACAAGGCTGCAAGTTTGACCATTGTATAAATTATATTTAAATGAAAACGCAAAGTTTTGTCTTCAAATTAAAGTTATTGTTGCAACCATATTTGGCAAATGTCCAAATGTCAATATTTGGCAAATACTGTAAATGAAATTTTCCCATTACTTTGTCAGAAAATGGGGACAATGTCTTATTGTCTTTTCTTTTTCTGATCACTGACCGTGTAAGTTCAGAACACTTAATTTTATTTTAACACTATCTCATGAGCACTAATCTCTCTCTCTCGCTCTCTCTAATCAGCTGGTGGTTGCAGCAGGTGCGTAAAAAAAACACTTTGGCAACATGAGACAAACAGGGTTGGTGACTCCTGCTTTCACACGTCTGTCCCGGCACAGGGACATTTCATTGTTGTTTCACACTTGTGATTGGTCAGTCTGGGCAGCAGAGCAGCAGCAGATGATTAAATCGGTCTGTTTTTAAGGTACCTTGACATTTGCACAAATTTGATCCTCGCGATGGCACGCAATCTGATGTGCCAGATCGTAAACTCGTTGTAAGTTGTTGTAAACTGTGTGTGAGCTGTGTCCGGCTGTGTGAAAGGGCACAAAGAAAATTTTGAAATGTTCAAAATTTGTGGCACGCATTAATTTTGTGAACTAGATGTGTATGTTGCGCAATCTATTCGAAAACACTGTGTGTCACTGTGAGTCAGTGTGTCTCATTGCCACATCTGAACGATTATGATGAGATGTTACATCTATAATAAACCTAATTTTACAGATACATTATCTAACTCATGAGAAGGAATGCAAATGCAACTGTTTTATCAAGCCATTACAATATAAATACAATAAATAATTACCTTTGAGATGATTTGAAACGCTTTCTCCACTTCATGAAACACACGAGAAAGCTGCAACTGTAGATAATTCCTCTGTGATTCTGGGAGTGATGAGAGATGGTTTGATCAACCACGTTCTGAGAGCAGATGCACCATCCGCTATGAAATAATTATATTGTATAACACGGCATCCAGCAGGACAACGCTGGTTGCATTGGCATGACGAATTGCACAGCAGTGCGGGGATCAAATTCATGTCAAGGTACCTTTATTCTTTCCTATACTTGGACTCTCTCTTTCTTTTGTGTGTTTTAAAGTCTTTCTACAAACATGTCTGGAGTCCATTCAAATGGCAAACAAGATGAGGTTGCACTGCCATCTGATCGTGTTTGCAGCATTCACACGGCATGTCGAATGCTGGTTGAACGTATCATGTTGAAGATGAGGGGCTGCACAAAATCATCGGCCATGTTGAACCCTGGCCAAATGGCGCGATCCTTCATGCCAGCAGCTGAATGCCAGATAAATGGCGTGCGAGTGCCTATTCAACTCACTCTCAGAGTCAGCCTGAGTCCAGGTGCCACTCATGAACATCCAAAACCACTTGCAGGGCACTTAGAAAAGGTGGGGCCATTCGCGCAGCCAGCACAAAAGTAGAGCACAGGTGACCACTTTCGAGCTGGCTGCGTGCACACCCCCGCATTTTCTAAGTGCCCTGCAAGTCTGCGGTTTCCCCTGAGCAACACATCACTGCAATATTAATTCAGAACAACGTGACTTCAATAAATAAAATCCATTATTTTCTACAGCTCCCATCAACAACCCAAACTAGGGAACGTTTCCTTGGTAACTTGGCAGCATTAATAGCCGGCTTTGCTACCAGGTGTGACATGGTGGCCTGAATAGTGTAAATGTGGAAGTGTGCAGAAATGTGGGTTTGCAAAAGAGAGAGGGAGAGAAAGAGAGACTGTGACAGAAGTCTGGTCCCAGAAACTGTCTTTAACAGAACTATCTTTGGTTTTGTGATATCAGTCAACTTAGCCTGTAACAAAAGCTGACTCAAGTCATTGAAACTCAAGTGGGTTCTTGTTGATGTTCGTAATTGAAAATCTGTGCTCACACAAATATGTGAAATGTAAATGGTAAATGGACTGCATTTATATAGCGCTTTTCCATCTGCATCAGACGCTCAAAGTGCTTTACACATCAATGCCTCACATTCACCCGATGTCAGGGTGCTGCCTTACAAGGTGCCCACTACACACCGGGAGCAATAGGGGATTAAGGACATTGCTCAAGGGCCCTTAGTTATTTTCCAGTCAGGCTGGGATTTGAACCGAAGATCCTCTGGTCTCAAGCCCAATGCTTAACCACTAGACCATCACCTCCCTTAACTGGACATTTATTAAACATTTTAATTATGGAAGTGTTTTGTGCGACAAAACAAGTCATTTTAAAAAAATGATATTTTGAACATTACCCTGGTAAATAAATTTTTCATTCTTGTTTTTCTATACAAAACCATTCCATGATGTGTCCAGGCAGAAATCAAAAATGTGCATATTAAACTGTGTAAGCCTGATTTCACTCTCGACTGTAACTGTCATTCTAATCTGTCACAGAGGACCAAGGCCACGCCGACGGCAGAGTCAGCATTTGTTCTGTATGTCACAGGCTGATGTACAGAACAACGAAGCTGGATTTAATAAGACTTTTGTATTTTCTTGATCTGCTAATCCGTTCCTTGATCTGTTCCTCTTGTTTGGCCTTAAAGGCTTTTGATGTAAAGCAGCTCTTCTGCTTTACACTGCCATCGTCAGTGCCTCAAAAAAAAATAAAAAATAAAAATAAAAATCACTGATTCATACTAAAATGAATTTGAATCAGAATAAAAATACAAGCTGCTGTTTTTTAATGTTATTTTTCAAAGTTTTTAGGCTGCAGCTATATGTTTTATTTATTTTAAAGAAAGTTACCTCTTATTTTATTCTTATTAAAAAATAACATGGGAGTCAACTCAGCATGCATTGTTCTGTTCAGTTTATGTAAAAGTTTTCTTGCACTTCTGTATGTTTTTTTCTTCTTTATCAGAGTTTGGTGTTTACATTTGTTCTTCAAAGTTTAAAAAACAAGTTAACGCTTTTCTTTTCTAGCAGTTCTGTTATTTCAGAAATGCAACAGAAACAACCATAAATCAGAAAAATGGACTATGTGTATAATGAAGATTAAAAATAAAAATCTCTCACTCTTCCCGGTTTTTCCACTCACACCCAGGCCCGGCGCCAGAAAAAAATATTAAGGGGGCGATGAGTTTATCACAGGGGGCGGGGTTGCCCCCCCCAAAAAAAGTGCGCACCGGAGGGTACGTGCCTCTGAGCGTGCGTAATGAATTGGGTGCGCTCCTGGAAAGCTTGTGTATTTAGGCTACACCGTTGTAAGAGACTGACTGAGTAAGAGTAAAGCGTGATGACAGTATTTTTTAATTATTATTTGAATGTATAGACCCTCGGTCAAGTGATCTCCTGCATACCACAAAACCAAACCAACAACTGATCTGAGAAATGACACGAGACAGTAGATTAACCCCACATACAGCCCTCCATCACAAGCGCAAACACAGCGCAATTGGGCACGACAGTCACGCAACGGGTCAAAGATAAACCTTTCATGTAGATATACAGTGGTCCCTCGTTTATCGCAGGAGTTACGTTCTAAAAATAGCCCGCAATAGGCGAAATCTGCGAAGTAGACAATGTTATTTTTTACAATTATTATAGACGTTTTAAGGCTGTAAAACCCCTCACTACACACTTTATGCACTTTTCTCAAACAGGCATTAACCTTATTAGAAAAATAAGACCAACCTGTTTTCAGGCCCAAACATTTGTTTGAGGAATAAAAATAGAACGTTTTCCTATAAATAATTATGATGGCTTTATAAACAGACACGCAGAACACAATGCACATACTCTCCCTTCGCGGTGCCGCAACAGGTGTCCCGTCATCTCAACAGAACACCGGCCTGCTTGATGAGGGCGCAGAGCACAGTGCGCTGTAAAAAAAAAAAAAAAGCATGCAATATTGGACTAAAAAAATCTGCGAAACTGCGAGGCGCTATATTTTCCAGTATTTCCTTTTCTTTCTTTATTATTTTTGATAACTCCGAGGGGGCGAGGTTGATGACATGAGGGGGCATCCCCCCCAAACGCCCCCTCGTGGCGCCGGATCTGCTCACACCCACAGAAGCCAAATGTTCTTCCAGAGTTGTCTTGGTGGCTTCTCTCACTTGTTTCCTTCCAGCATGGACATTTAGTTTTTGAGAACTGCCTACCTGACACAGATTTACCATAAAGTGCCACACGGTTTGTATTTCTGAATGATTGATGTAAATGTGGTCTAAGAAATATTCAGTGATTTGGAAATGTTCATATTTTCATGCCTTGACATTTCTCAAGAAAACTGGCTGTAAAAATGATTAATTAATTCTTACATTTAGGATAAACTGCCCTGTCCCAACCTTTTTTTTTTCTTGGAAAATGCTGCAGGCTTTCAATGTAGGAATGGATGTATATTAACAAATAAAATAAAGCTGACCACACAAAACATCAATCAATCAATTTTTTTATATAGCGCCAAATCACAACAAACAGTTGCCCCAAGGCGCTTTATATTGTAAGGCAAGGCCATACAATAATTATGTAAAACCCCAACGGTCAAAACGACCCCCTGTGAGCAAGCACTTGGCTACAGTGGGAAGGAAAAACTCCCTTTTAACAGGAAGAAACCTCCAGCAGAACCAGGCTCAGGGAGGGGCAGTCTTCTGCTGGGACTGGTTGGGGCTGAGGGAGAGAACCAGGAAAAAGACATGCTGTGGAGGGGAGCAGAGATCGATCACTAATGATTAAATGCAGAGTGGTGCATACAGAGCAAAAAGAGAAAGAAACAGTGCATCATGGGAACCCCCCAGCAGTCTACGTCTATAGCAGCATAACTAAGGGATGGTTCAGGGTCACCTGATCCAGCCCTAACTATAAGCTTTAGCAAAAAGGAAAGTTTTAAGCCTAATCTTCATATTTCTTAACATGAAATATGTTGGTTTCATACTGTCTGCAGTTATGGAAATAGTCAAAGTAAATCTGATCAGTCCAGTTGTTGACCCCACTGAGGTCCTTAGTTTGGGTCTCATTAACATCAGAGCACTCTCCTCAAAGCCACTGTCGATTAATGATGTAACTGTGAATTACCGCTTGGATATGGTTGGGTTATGTGAAACCTGGCTTAAACCTACAGTTGTCCTCCCCTTAAATGAGGCCTGCCCACCGGCGTACACAGTTAGTCATTTTTCTTGTGGTGTGAAGCAAGGAGGGGGTGTTCTTTTATTTATAAATTGAGCTTTAGTTTATTAGCTGCCAGGGGTCACAAGAATAATTAATTTGAGCATCTGATTCTCCGCTCTGCCCACGATGCCACGTATTGTCAGTAGGCCTGGGCGATTTGGCCTAAAAATAAAATCTCTGATTTTTTTTCAGAAAAAATTCAACTTTCGATTTTTTTTTCCTCCTTACTTTTTTAAAGAAAATATTTTGTACAAATGGCTGCGATAAATCAAAACAAGTTTTGCTTTTATTTTATCAAAAATTTAAAACTAACCCATACTTACCTCCTGGAATTGAAGCTCCAACTGTTCTTTTGATTTAAAAAATACACTTGGGTAAATGAGTCCACCAAAGTAAGCTGGTTTTTAGTGGGAGTTTGCGCTCTTGTTCTCCTCATAAAGTGTGACATTTCTTCCATGCAGCTGGATGCCTCTGTTTTAGATGCTGGAATAAGTTTGTTGTGCGGCTGCGTTTTGTTGCAATGGGCTTTCAGGGTTCTCCCCAGATATCTTTAGTATAACGATGCTGTTGGCAATTATCACCCGAGGCAGCGTGCGTTATGAGTAATTTTGACTGGTTTTAGATGCACTGAAAGCAAGAAGAATAGACAAAAATATGACACTTATGTTGTAATATCAAAGTTCCTTTTTGCATGTTTCTGTCTAAGTTAATAAAATATATAACATTGAAAAGTTTTAAAAACACATTAATATTTGATGGACATATCATTTGCTCTCTTCTTTAAAAATGACACACTGTACCTTTAATCCAGTCAGACAGGCAGAGTTTTACTGTCATGTTGACAGTTTAGTTTTTTCTTTTTAACATTTCTGAGTGGGATTCCAGACTTTTTAAAAACAATATAACCCCTAATTGTCTTGGTTGAACAAGAGCTAAATCTGGACTGATTTGATTGTCAAATCAGAATCAAATCAAAGAAGTAAAGAAGTAAATTTGCTCTTTTAAAGATGAAACCCTGGATGGAAAAACTTTCTGAATCAGTTTTTCACACTTTACTGTTTCACTGAGGCTGTGTGGCGAAGATGATCATTGATTAAAATTGCTTCGCTGCTTTTTTTTTTTTTTTTTAAACAGAGTGGAGCATCTGTTCACACTTTTTCCTCCTTTCTCTCTCTCCCTCTCTCTCTCCTCTCTCTGTGAGCGAACAAGAGACTCATCACTCTCACACCATCTTTTCAGCTTATTTGAGCAAACTTTGGAAACATGAAGGCTTTCATCTGTAAAATAAAGCCTTAATGTGTCACACGCAGGCAGAAGGAGCTGTTTTTATTGGAAGACTTTGATGGAGATTTTGTTCTTTCATTGAGAGACTCGGGTGCGGGGTGAGCAGGCAGCAGTCCGTTCAGCACAAACAGCCTGGATGGATTAAAAAAAGATATAACGGCACTACAATGTTGTTCCATTGTCTGGGGAGAACCCTGGCTTTTGACAAACTTTGCAGCATGCAGTTACTTGTTCCACGTCTGTCGTAGCTATCCCAAACCACTAACGAAACTTGCTCTTCCTTAGTGGTAGCCATGTTTGTTATTGTGTGAAGAAAATGGGACGGGGCGGGGGGGAGGTACGGAAGGTCCTGCGGACAAAAAGGTGCGCCGCTTAAGAGTAGAAAAAACCTCAACTTTTTAATTTTTTAAATCGTGTACAACAAAAAACTCAAATTTATCGATAAAATAGACATATCACCCAGGCCTATTTGTCAGGGTCAGAAGAATAAAAATCAGTCATGCTATTTTGTCACTGTTTATAGGTCCCCGGCCCATACTCTGAATTCTTAGTTGAATTTGGTGTGTTCATCTCTCGCTTGTCAACTAGTGCAGATAACATTTTGATTATTGGTGATTTTTAACATTCATATAAATAAGCCTTCTGATCCCCTCTGCAAATCATTTAATGAAATTGTGGATACATTAGGATTTCAGCAATACATTCAGGACTCGATGCACATTAGTGGAAATACCCTGGATTTGGTTGTTGTACATGGTTTTGCTGTCGCGTATATTGACATTTTACCAATTGCATCGGTGGTCTCGACTACTCACTTATTAGACTTACATTTACGCCGCCGCGTTTATTGGGGCAGCAACCTTGTCTGTTACTTTACTGTTAAACCCGCAATTGTGACTGAGCTCGAGGCTAGACTGTCTGATATTTTAGCTTTGAGTTGAGTCTAATCAGTAGACGGTCTTGCAGATAGTTTGAATTTAGCGCTCAAAACTACACTTGATAAGATTGCGCCACCTCTATTAAAATCACGCCTTCCCAAAGCACAGTCACTTTGGTTCAGTGGTTACTTGCGTGACCTCAGGCAGAAGGCTAGGGGTTTAGAACACAAATGGCATAGTTCCAAAGTAGAGGTGTTCTACCTTCCATGGTGTGATGCTATCTTAGATTATAAGCATGCACTATTGGCTACAAAGCAGACCTATTATTCTGATTTGATCAGTAAAAACAAGCATAACTCAATGTTTTTGTTCAACACAGTAGCAATAGTCATTCATGAATAGCCACCTGTTAATCGCTCTCCCTTTTCAGTGCAGGACTTCTTGGATTATTTCGAAAAGAAAATGGAAGACATTAGGTTAAACATATCCCAGCATGCCTTAACCCAGCCACTACACCCTGCTATTGAGGTGGGTGTCATTACTGAGGTATTACCTAGATTTACAGAATTTGGTAGTATCTCACTAGGCATGCTGACAAAACCTGTAACGGCTACAAAAGGCACAACCTGCTTATTTGATCCTATACCAACAAAACTGTTTAAGGACCTGTGGCCCACTATTGGGCCGACTGTGCTGGAAGTTATTAATCTCTCATTAACTTCTGGATTTGTTCATAAATGTTTCAAATCTGCAGTGTAGAGAAGCTTGAATCTTCGACTGGACTGGGTTGCTTGACGCGAGGACATTTCGCTTCAAATCGCAGAAGCTTCCTCAGCTAAAATTCTTGCTCTGGTAGTCTGACTTCTGTCTTGACTCTTGTAGAGAAGAAACTTGTAGAGACTTGTAGAAACTTGTAGAGAAATTCTTCTCTACAAGAGTCAAGACAGAAGTCAGACTACCAGAGCAAGAATTTTAGCTGAGGAAGCTTCTGTGATTTGAAGCAAAACGTCCTCGCATCAAGCAACCCAGCAACCCAGTCCAGTCGAAGATACAAGCTTCTCTACTATGGAAACCACCTGGACAACTGAGAGCCTACACAGAAATCTGCAGTGATTAAACCATTACTTAAGGAATCTAATCTTGACTCTAGTGTATTGAAAAATTATAGGCCGATATCAAATCTGTCATTTTACTCTAAACATTTGGGAAAAAGTGGTTTCACGGCAGCTTGCAGACCACCTTACTGAGAATAATCTTTTTGAGCCACTGCATTCTTCTTTTAGAAAATATCATTCCACAGAGACGGCTCTCACTAAAGTAGTGAATGACCTTTTGGTTACAATGTTGTTGTTGTAACCTTTATTTCACCAGGTTTGTCCCATTGAGATCAGAAGATCTCTTTTTCAAGGGAGACCTGACCAAAAATGGCAGCAGTACACAGTTTCAACAAACAATCATGCAGACTCAGTACAGTACAAATATATGGATTCAGACACCACTACGGTTCTGGTGCTGTTAGATGTCATTGCTGTGTTTGAAACAGTGGATCATCATATTGTAGTTGATAGGCTGGAGAGTTATTTTGGGATTAGACCTCATACCTGTCCAGTCGTTCTCATTGTGTTTTGTACAGTAATACTACCTCTAACCTTAGTGGCATTAAATTTGGGGTTCAACAGGGATCTGTCTTAGGCCCCAATTTTTCTCCCTTTATATAGCACCTCTTGGGCATATACAGCAGCGTTTTGGGATTACCTTTCACTGCTATGCTGATGATTATACATCTCGATAACTGCTGGTAATCTCACTTACATAAAATCCTTAAACGATTGCCTTGCATCAGTGAGAAGCGGACTGTCTAGTAACTTCCTACTTTTAAATTCCAGCAAGACATCGGCATAAATTTGACCAGCTCGTGCTTGGCCTGGGTTTGTGTGTCATACATCATATGGACAAGGTGAGGAACCTTGGGGTAGTTTTTGATCCTACGTTGTCTTTTGACTTCCACATTAGAGATATTAGAACTACTGCTTTCTTTCATCTGCGAAATATAGCGAAGATTCATCCCATCCTGTCTATGGCTGATGCTGAGACCTTGATTCGTGCATTTGTCTCTTCTAGATTGGGTTATTGCAATGTTTTATTTTCTGGGTTGCCGCAGTCCAGAATCAGGGGTCTAGAATTAGTTCAACATGCTGCTGCCAGACCTTTGACACAAAGCAGAAAGTTTGACCACATTACACCCGTTTTGGCGTCTCTTCACTGGCTTCATGTCCCAGTGAGATCAGATTTTAAGGTCCTGCTACTGGCCTATAAATTTGTTCATGGACTTACACTGTCCTATTTGGCTGATCTACTTAAACCCTACGTACCGGCCCGGGCTTTGCGTTCACAGGATGCAGGCTTACTTTGTGTTCCTAGGGTGAATAAAAAGTCTGTGGGAAATAGAGCCTTCTCTTATTGTGCCCCGGTCCTGTAAAATGCTCTCCCTATGTTATTCAGGCAGTCGGACTCTGTTGAGACTTTTAAGTCGTGATTGAAGAGACATTTGTTTTCTATTTTATATGATTAACATATTGTTTTACTATGCTTTTTCTTCTTTTTTTTTGTTTTGTTTTTTACTTTTTTATTATGCTTTTAACCTGTTAATAATGCTCTTTGATGTTTTGGTTTAACTTGCCTGGGCCAAGGCAAGAATGATGGGGTCCATTTCAGATTGGCTTGTTTTTAGGCAACTAAATGTTCTTCCTTAATTAAGAAAGCCAAATCAGAATATTACTCCTCTGTCACCATTGAGAATTTAATTGACCAGAGCAGGTTCTGGAAAATCATAAAGTCACTTTTCTTATATCTTCTTTTACCCACCTGTGTTATGAAGGGCTCCACTGTTGTGCACGACAAAATGGAGATCTTGAACTGTTTTAATCAGCATTTTATATATTCTGGTTCCCTGTTTAATTCTTCTCATTCTACATCTGGGAAGCCCTGTGCTGCTGTGCTGGTGTATACTGGACAAGTTTTTCCTTACACCTTTTTCTGTGCAGGACGTTTGCAAAGCCTTAAAAAATATACATCCTAGAAACATCAGGGCCTGATCAAATTGAACCTTACTTCCTGAAAGTGACATCTGATTTTATAGCAAGGCCTTTACCATATATTTTTAGTCCTTGAGTGGAAACTAAGGTTGTTCGTTGGCTATGGAAACCTGCTTTTGTCCTCCCTTGTTTGAAGGGAGGTGACCCAACTTGCTTAAACAGCTATAGGCCGATATCAGACCTATCAGTGGTGGCCAAAATCCTTGAAACTCTGGTTAGTAACCAATTAAAGAAATTTTTGTCAGACAATGGCATTCTTTCTACATATCAGTTAGGCTTTAGGAAAAGCACAGTACGTTCACAGCTGCTCTGAAAGTGGTAAATGACATATTGGTTGCACTTGATAAGAAACAGCACTGTGCATCACTCTTTATAGACTTGTCTAAAATTTTGAAACGATTGATCATGATGTCTTAAAGCTTAGATTTTTGCAGTCAGGACCTTCGGCGCAATCAGTTGCCTGGTTTTCTGACTATCTTAGTGATAGATCTCAGTGCATTTCACATGATAGTCTATGCTCTGAATTTGTATCAGTCTCCAAGGATTGTACCGTAGGGTTCTACTTTAGGTCAACTTTTATTTACGCTATATGTATGTGTGTGTATATATATATCAATAATCTGGGTCAAAATGTGTCTGATGCTAATGTTCATTTCTATGCAGATGACACACTCATTTACTGCTGTGCATCTACTCTTGCCCTGGCCATTAAGCACCTGCAGGATGCTTTTAATGTTATCCAGGGTAACCTACATCAGCTAAAACTTGTTCTTAATGCTGAAAAGACCAAACTTAATGATCTTTAGCAACTCAAAGCTCAGAGCACACATCCCTGCTGTGGTCACCCTGGACGGAAGGATCATTGAGACTGTTAGTTCTTTTAAATATCTGGGTATTTTAATTGATGACTCCCTAAATTTCACAGAGCATGTTCTTCAACCCATGAAAAAACTGACTGAAATTGGGTTTTTATTTTCACAAAAAGTTGTTTTTCTTTTAATGTAAAAAAGCGGCTTGTTGCTGCCACTTTTTTAATCAGTGCTGGACTATGGTGATGGGTTGTACATGCATGCCTCTGCTCAGTGTCTTCATAGAACTGATACAGGTTACCATGCTGCCCTGAGATTTACAACAAATTGTAAAGTCCTGACTCATCATTGCGAATTATATTCTCGGGTAGGACGGCCTTCTTTGGCCACCCGCAGGCTTCATCACTGGTATATTGTTATATACAAGGCATTTTTAGGTCTGCTTCCATGTTACCTATGTGTCCTTAACAAGCCATGGAGTACTGGACAATATTCTTTGCGCTCTGATGACCTTTACTTACTTTCAGTCCCAAACGGTCATACTGAGCTTGGGAAAAAGGCATTTGCTTATTCTGCCCCACTGCATGGAACAATCTATAAGATATTTTACAACTTGACTGCCTAGTTTCTCTGAATGAAACGACGGTACATCTGAGATGCAAGCCTGGATTTGATCTGTTTTGGTGAAAGAAAATCCTTCTCTTTGAGGATCTCCTTAATCCCATCGTCACGTCTTCCGAAGAGGAAGCAGAGACTGGGGACTCAGAGGCGGCCTCATCCATTACCCAGGCCGAAGTCACCGAGGTGGTTGGAAAGCTCCTCGGTGGCAAGGCTCCTGGGGTGGATGAAATCTGTCCTGAGTACCTTAAGTCTCTGGATGTTGTGGGACTGTCTTGGCAGACACACCTCTGCAACATCACGTGGCGATCGGGGACAGTGCCTCTGGATTGGCAGACCGGGGTGGTGGTCCCTCTGTTTAAGAAGGGGGACAGGAGGGTGTGTTCCAATTATAGGGGGATCACACTCCTCAGCCTCCCCGGTAAGGTCTATTCCAGAGTACTGGAGAGGAGAATTCGACTGATGGTCGAACCTTGGATTCAGGAGGAGCAGTGTGGTTTTTGTCCTGGTCGCGGCACACTGGACCAGCTCTACACGCTCCATCGGGTGCTCGAGGGTTCATGGGAGTTCGCCCAACCAGTCCACATGGGTGATTCTTAGACTACGGGCACTTATGTCCTTTGATCATATTGTATGAAAACCAGAAAAAAGGGGAAATTTCACACTTTTATAGTTATCTTTACAATGAAAGTGTGTTAAGAAATTTGTTCTAGTAGTCTGTGATGACTTTTTCACCTTTTTTCAGCATTATTATATGCAAATATTGCCGTTTTGTGCTTGTCCCACACCCAGACTTTTGATCTTCAATGATAAAAATGAATGGTAAACGTTTTTTCTAATGTTTTAAAATATCTCTGAATAAAATATCAGTAAAATAATCAAAACATAATTGGGGTATTCAATGTCATACAACTGTTGTGATTTTTTTTAAACAAAATGTAGTTGTCCCACACTATTTGTTATATGGCTGGGGGGGCCTGGCTGCCTTTTTGTTTCTGTCCTTTGTTTCTCCTTCCAGGTGGCTTGCATTTGGGACTGAGTGGCTGTGTTGCTGAGTTTATCAGGACCTCACCCTGATCACCTGAGGCTGATCACCTGCGGCTCATCAGGACTCACAGCTGTGGTGCATCTGCATGGATTGGAACATGGTGGCATTTAAGACTGGAGTGCACAGTGTGTATTTGCCAGAGACTCGACCTTGTGACCAGACGGGTGAGATCGTCGTCTCGGGAGCCATCTCATCATCAGTGGATGCAGAGAACGTCCAGGTTTGATGCACGGTCTGTGAAAGAGGAGGGGGTGAGGTCTCACTCTCGTCAGCACACTTCCTGAGGTACGTTAGATTTTGTGACTAACATTTATACAGTCAGTAAATGTGGTGTCCCTCACACCTTTTTATATTGAGCTGTATGTTAGTCATGTATCGACTTCCACTGCAGTGGAGTTTTGTGAACTGGATGTTCCATGCCTGCAGGTTGGGAAGTTGATTAGTAATCAAGCCAGGAAGTGTTTGCTGTTTGTACACCTTTAAGTGTTCTCTCTGTGTGTAGAGTGTGGACTCACATAATGGTTCCTTCTTTCACAGACTCGGTTTGTTGCGGCCACCTGGGGGGTGTCGGCGGGGTCCTTGAGTCCGAACAGCTTCTGGCTCCGGACTGTTAGCGCTGCTGGGAGCGCACCGTATCACCACCACGCCAGACCGCACTTTGTTTTTTATGTATCACTGTTATGTATTAAATTCAGTTAGCCTTTGTACCGTGCTCTGCTTATTTCATACTGGGTCCTTCAAACGCTGGTCGGTTCTCCGAGCTGCGTCCGACACATAACACTATTGCCGTAATTTCCACCACAACACTGTAATGTCCCTTTAAACAGTTTGTATGAAAGATTGTTTGGGTAGTTTCTATGGAGATAAACAGTGACATCAGAGCACATGTATATAGCGCCAAATCACAACAAACAGTTGCCCCAAGGCGCTTTATATTGTAAGGCAATGGTAGAGATAGATATAGATAGATACTTTATTGATCCCAGAGGGAAATTCAAGATGTGTGGTATGGTGGAAATTACATTTACAAGGCCAATAGTGCCCGTAGTTAAAGAATCACCCACATGTGTTTTGTGGATCTGGAGAAGGCGTTCGACCGTGTCCCTCGGTGCACCCTGTGGGGGGTGCTCCGGGAGTACGGGGTCCGGGGTCGTTTGCTAAGGCCTATCCGGTCCCTGTACGACCGCAGCAGGAGCTTGGTTCGCATTGCCGGTAGTAAGTGAAACCTGTTTCCAGTGCACGTTGGCCTCTGCCAGGGCTGCCCTTTGTCACCGGTTCTGTTCATTATTTTTCTGGACAGAATTTCTAGGCGCAGCCAGGGTGTAGAGGGGGTCTGGTTTGGGAACCACAGAATCTCACCTCTGCTGTTTGCGGACGATGTGGTTCTGTTGGCTTCGTCAAATCAAGACCTTCAGCGTGCACTGGGGCGGTTTGCAGCCGAGTGTGAAGCATCCGGGATGAAAATCAGCACCTCCAAATCCGAGGCCATGGTTCTCGACCGGAAAAAGGTGCTTTGCCCTCTTCAGGTCGGTGGAGTGTCCTTGCCTCAAGTGGAGGAGTTTAAGTATCTTGGGGTCTTGTTCACGAGTGAGGGACGGATGGAGCGTGAGATCGATAGATGGATCGGTGCAGCATCTGCAGTGATGCGGTCGCTGTATCGAACCGTCGTGGTGAAGAGAGAGCTGAGTAGGGGGGCAAAACTCTCGATTTACCGATCGATCTACGTTCCGATCCTTACCTATGGTCATGAGATTTGGCTCATGACCGAAAGAACGAGATCGCGAGTACAAGCGGCCGAGATGACTTTCCTCCGCAGGGTGGCTGGGCGCTCCCTTAGAGATAGGGTGAGGAGCTCGGTCACTCGGGAGGAGCTCGGGAGTCGAACCGCTGCTCCTCCACATCGAAAGGAGTCAGTTGAGGTGGCTCGGGCATCTTTTCCGGATGCCCCCTGGATGCGTCGCTAGAGAGGTGTTCTGGGCATGTCCCATTGGGAGGAGGCCCCGGGGAAGACCCAGGACACGCTGGAGGGACTACATCTCTCGGCTGGCTTGGGAATGCCTTGGGGTCCCCTGGAGGAGCTGGGGGAGGTGTGTGTGGATCGGGAGGTCTGGGCAGCTTTGTTTGAGCTGCTGCCCCTGCGACCCGACTCTGGATAAAGCGGAAGAAAATGGATGGATGGATGGATAGTCGAAACAGTAACATCCAGAGAACACCCATAGTTCAATTAAGCTAAAATCTAGGCATTTCATGCTTTCAATTAACTTAAATCTTTGAATTATTTTTTTTTTCTCAAATAAATGTTTCTTTTCTTCATCAATTCCACTCAGAAAAGTCGATTACATAATCACTACAATGCCAAAAGCTGAGTGATTCAAGTAAGAGATTAACATGAAGAATCAAAAGATAGCAAAAATATGAGGCCAATTATTCATTTCTTCATTCAATTTTTCCCATGCGGGGGAGCCACAGCAGATCAATCGTTTCCATCTCACCCTGTCATCTGTATCTTCCTCTGTCACACCAACCACCTGCATGCCCTCCCTCAGCACATAAAAGCAAATAAAGCTCCTCTTACACCTCCTTCTTCACCTCCTGTCTGGTGGCTCCTCCATTCTCAGCATCCTTCTCCCTATATACCCTGGGTCCTCTTCTGCACATGTCCAAACCGTCACAATCTTACCACTCTGACTTTGTCTCCAAACCGTCCCACCTGAGCTGTCCCTCTGTTATGTTCATTCCTAATCTTGTCCATACTCATCACTCCCAAAGAGAATCTCAGTATCTTCAGCTCTGCCTTCTACAATACCACAGCTCTTCTCTTGGGACCGTATCAAAAGGCCAAAACGGAATATACACAAATTGAATTTTTAATATACACACACACACATTCACATACTTACCAAACCAAAGGAGACAGACGACAAATCAAATTTAAAAATCAAAACTGCCCCTACATATGTATTATAAAAGTGTTTAAAAATCACCAAACATTTAAAACTGAATAAAATGCAAGAGGTCTGCCTGCCGATAGATGGCTGTACCTCCCAAAAGGCTTGGGGACTCGGAAGGGAGGGATTTCCTCCTCCCCTTCTTCCTGTTTATCGACAGCCTTTTCTTTGTGAAGCAGACTTCATGACTCTCTACGTAATAAAAATAAAACTTGGAAAACCATCTTTTAACCATTTTGAACTGGACGTAGTACTGTCACCCAATCACGGAGCCGCCACAAAACACCAATAACACCAAGTCGCGCCGTTTCACAACCTCGAGCGAGCAGTAAGAAAGGCTAGCTTAGCTTGACCCGCATGGCTTCGCGCTAATTAAGTCTCAAAAGTGTTTTAAAATTTAAAAATCGATGAAATAACTCGACGAGCCAATCCGCAAGGTTTTGTGACTCAAGGATTCCAAGGATTTTTCTTCAGAAAACTGCTCCATAAATGAGCAGTTCACAGATCAGTGGTTTCTGTACCAATCCATTTTGTATAGATCAGTGGTTTCTGTACCAATCCGTTTTGTATAGATCAGTGGTTTCTGCCACTAGTCTTCCGTGTTTTGGCCTGACGCATCGTTCCTATTGGACAATGCAAAGGTACGTCACAGCTCAGAGCGTCGAAAGTTGGACTGGATTGAACATTGACATTTTTCTTTCTGAAAGAGACGCGCATGCGCAGTCTGTTCCCTTCCACACGGGCCTGCTGACCTCTACAAGTTGCACGCAGCTGAAACCAAAGGAGGTGTGATAAGCGCATGGTCTTCAAAAAACAGCGCGAGCGAGAGAAATGGCAGAAGGAGAGCACAGTCGTTTGGTTGATAAAAAAGGTCGGAAAAGTTCTGTTATATGGGAACACTTTGGATTCCAAGAGTCCTACGAGGAACAGAAACATAACGTGCAAGATTTGCTATACGGTAGTAGCCGTGACTTCTGGCAGCACATCAAATTTGTTTAACCATCTTAAACTCAAGCACAAAGTCACTCACGGCGAGGTTATAAAGAATCAATCAATCAATCAATCAATTTTTTTTTTATATAGCGCCAAATCACAACAAACAGTTGCCCCAACCCAACATGCCAGTGCCACAACCAGCAAGACGTCAACCCAATGCAATCATCTATCACAGCCACACTATAATGCCACTCATTATGCAGTGAGTTCGGAGAGACACCAGACATTGACAGCTGCCATAGGATACTTTTTAGCCAAAGATATGCAGCCTATTAATACAGTCGAGGGCGAGGGATTTAAGAAAATGATCAAGGCTTTTGATAAATGTTATGCGCTGCCATCTCGACAGCATTTTAGCCGAACTGTTCTGCCAAACATGTACCGGCAGTGTCGAGATGAAGTCTCTAAAGAAGTGTCTGAAGCAGATGACTTCACAATGACGACGGCTCTTTGGTCCACCCACACAGCGGAGCCATACATTAGCTTGACTGTACACTTTATTGATGCCAAATTTAATTTTAAAGTGTCTACAAACGGCCTTCATGCCTGAAGACCATACGGGACAAAATATCGCCCATGGACTCAGGGAAGCTCTGGCAGAATGGGGCTTACATGAAGAAAAGATGGTCTGCATCACCACGGATAATGCAGCTAATATAAAGCTGGCTGCTGAAATCAACGGATGGCTAAGGCTCCAGAGTTTCGGGCACAGGCTCCACCTGGCCATAGGTGAGTAGCAGTTATTCTAATGTGAAAAATTCTATGAAGGTTAGTGTGTGTTGATAAGAATGTTTTTCTTTGCCTATCACTGAAAGCATTCAGTGGTGAAATGAGATTTGTGCCTCTATACTTAACACTTAAGAATTACCTACAGAAATGGACAGAGTGCCCCCTAGTGTCCAACATGTGGAAATGCATTTTGCAACAATTTGGTTTTTTTTTAAGATTCATATCATCCATGACGACCAGTTATTATCTTCCCAAAACAGATGTGTTGTCAGTTGGCTGAGCTGCATGCCTCCCATAGGGCAACACCTTTTCTCACAGCCAAATACATGCTCTAAAACTGAAACCCTCCTAGCAGAGCACATTTGCTCCAATATGTCTGGCTCTGTATTTTGGTAATTTATACGTGTAATACTTTTTTCAACAGTGTAACACTGCCAGCTAGTGCCAGAATATAAGCACAGTTAAATGTTACAATGTGTACTGTTAGGTTAAATCAGTGATGTTACTCACCTGAGTGAACCAGAGTTAATGGTCTATTAGCGCCATGTTCAGCTACAACCAGAAGTTGTACTATCCCAGTAGGATAATAGCATGATTATGACAAGCATAAAACATAACATGCTCATGTGATAGCATAAATGTATTATGTCAAATACTATATCATATTTATTTTATTTATACCAAATCATGTTGTTGTAATATGTATGTAATACTAAAATGTCTTTTTTAATCTCTGTCTTCTGTCATCTTATTTTTGTTATCTTAGAGAATGCAATGAAGGATCACAAGATCAGCCGTGCAATGGGGGTCTGTAAGAAGCTTGTCAGCAGTTTCACCTACAGCTGGAAAAAAAGAGGGCTCTTGAAGAGGTGCAGAAGCATTTGAATCTGCCTCAACACTCCCTCAACACAGAGTGTCCAATGAGATGGGGATCTAGGCAGGCCATGATTGACAGGATACTTGAGCAGCACAAGGCCATTACCCAGGTCCTTTCCAATGACCGAAATCTCATTCTCTCCTGGCAGGACATTGATGTACTGGAAGCTGTCAATAAGTCACTAAAACCTCTGGTTGAATTCACTGATGCACTTTCAGGAGAGAAATACGTAAGTGTATCTCTTGTGAAGCCGACCCTTCACCTCTTCAATAATTCTGTCTTGGAAGACCAGGAGGATGACACACAACTTGGCAAAACAATCAAACATAACATACTTGAGTATCTGAATGAGAAATACAGTGACCGAGAAACCCAATAATTACTTGATATGGTCTGTGCACTTGACCCAAGGTTCAAGTTAAAATATGTGAATGAAGACATCAAAGAATCCATCGTAGATCGAATGAAAGTGGAGATGAGGGATGTGAAGGGTGCCAGTGCCAAGGTAATAATAATGAAAATAATAACAATAATTACAGTGTTCAATAACAATATATCTCAGATAATGTGAATTTGTTTGTTGGCAAATATTGTGGTATTAACACACAGCTGTTGAATATGCTTCCTATTTTTGTTTTTGCCTCTTAAGGAGAGAGCCCCTGTTGACACAGCTGCTCAGCGTGCTGGTACGGAGGATGCTCCTTGCAAGAAGAACAAGGGCCTGGGCAGCTTCTTCAAGGCCACCACAGACAAGGCTGCAGGGCCTCCTCTGCAAGAGGACCACCAAGTACTTGCCTTAGAGATCCAGTCTTACTTCTAGTCAGACACACTTGATACTGAGAAAGACCCTCTGACATGGTGGAGGGATGCAAAAGCTATCTTCCAAAATATTTCAAAACTTGCCAGGAAATATTTGGGTATTCCTGCCACAAGCTTATCTTCAGAGAGAGTCTTTAGCACTAGTGGAAATATTGTTTCTTGCTTACGCTCATCTCTGAAGTCTGACCATGTTAACAGGCTGGATTTTCTGGCCAAAAACCTCTAAGAAAACTTAACAGCATTTGCCACATTCACCTAAAATGAATCTGAATGTAACAAAGTTGAAACCAAGGGTGGCGCATGTGACCCAAATAGAACAGAGCTTTAATAAATAATGGTTATGTTTATTTACTTGGTTAATAGATATGTGTTAATAATGTTTGGTTATGTATGGTTATGTTTATTTACTTTGTTTGTAAATTTCTCCAAAAGGAGATAATGAGACGTGGTCAAGGGAATGATGACAAAAACACAAACTAATGAACAAAAACTGAAACAAAAACAATGCAGCTGCACTATGTCCTAGTAGCACAAGTCAGGGAGATGCCCAAACACATTGACCAACTGGTCAGTGACAACAGGGAAGGGAGAGGAAAACAGAAAAATAATATATAATATGATATTTTTAATATTTATTTTATTCATTTTATGTTTTATACAGGTAAGGTACAGTACATTTTCAATTTGGAGGTTTTGCGCACATTGTCTATAACAATTTTTTTTTGAGTGAGAGAAATGCTGAATAAATGCATTGTGTAACTAAAAAAAAAATAATCGTTTGAATAATCGTGATTTCAGTATTTACCTAAATAATCGTGATACTGATTTTTTCCATAATTGAGCAGCCCTAGGGTGAACTGTGTCGTTTCCTGTCTGTATATCCTCTGTAAATCTGAGCCATCACTTTCTGATGAAAGCTCAGAAGCTTTATCGCACAGAGCAGGTTTGTTTCACTCTGTCGGTCATCAGGATGTTTCTGCTCATTCTAAAATGTACATCACATGCCGAGAAATTCCGAGAATTGCAGACTAAAAAGGTTTTCCGGAAATGCACCTGCAAATGCTTAGAGTGAGAGGAATAATTACCAATAAAATGCACCAGGGATCACTAATTATTAGCTCATGTGCGGAGAGACTTATGGTCATGAATACTTTTATATTGTCTTACTAACTTGGACATTAATTTGTTTCTTTCTGTTGTTCCTTTAATTTGTTTCTTTATAGACATGCAGCCGTTGTTCATGATGAAGGAAGAAACTCTCCCTGAACACCAGGAATGGAATCTAAGTGTTGACCAGGAGGACATTAAAGAAGAAGAGAAGCAGTGGCTAGGTCAGCAGGGAGAGCACCTTCAGCAGCTGGAGGAGGCAGATCTCACCAAGTTTGGTTTCACTGCCGTCCCTGTGAAGAGTGAAAATGATGATGAAAAACCAGAGTCATCACAGCTTCATCAAAGCCCAAGTGATGAGAGCACAGAGGCTGAGCCTGTAGCCAGCAGCTCATCTGTACACAGAACACTGACAGCAGAAGCTGATGGAGAGGACGATGGAGGACCACAGCCAGCCAGCAACTCAGGTCCAAACAGTCATTTACAACCAGATACCAGTGGCAGGAGTCCAGACAGTTCTGGAACTGAGACTGATGACAGTTATGACTGGAAACAGACCAGAGAACTTCAGTCATGTTTTAACCATCAAAAAAATACCAATAGTTTTAGTTCAGGCAATTGCAATATTGATGAGAAACAATGTAATTGTTCCAAACATGGAAACGCATCTGGTCACATTAACAGCTCAGAGCAACACAATGGGAGGGCAGCAAGTGTAAAACCATTTAACTGTTCTGATCAGGGTAAAAGGCAGAAACAGAAGGACACTCTGAACAAACACATGAGAATTCAGACAGGACAAAAACAATTTGGCTGTTCCGAGTGTGGTAAAAAATTTAGACAAAAGGGCGACCTAAACAGACACATGATAATTCATACAGGACAAAAACAATTTGGCTGTTCTGAATGTGGTCAAAGATTTGGACTAAAGAGTAACCTGAATAGACACATGATGATTCATACAGGACAAAAAGCATTTGGCTGTTCCGAGTGTGGGCAAAGATTTGGACTAAAGACCAACCTAAATAAACACATGATAATTCATACTGGACAAAAACAGTTCAGCTGTTCTGAATGTTGTCGAAGATTTGGACAAAAGAGCCACCTGAACAGACATATGATGATTCATACAGGACAAAAGCAATTTGGCTGTTCTGAATGTGGTCGAAGATTTAGACAAACCAGCAACCTGAATAAACACATGATAATTCATACAAGACAAAAACAATTTGGCTGTTCTGAATGCGCTCGAAGCTTTGGACAAAAGAGCTACCTGAACCGACATATGATAATTCATACAGGACAAAAGCAATTTGGCTGTGCTGAATGTGGTCGAACATTTGGACGAAAGAGCAATCTGAATGAACACATGTTAATTCATACTGCCTCCCGAAAAAACGAGCAACTCACTGCCCCCAGAAAAAATGAACCATTCACTGCCTCCCGAAAAATCGAACCATTCACTGGCCCCCGAAAAAACTAACCATTCACTGCCCCCCGAAAAAACTAACCATTCACTGCCCCCCGAAAAAACGAGCAACTCACTGCCCCCCGAAAAAACGAGCAACTAACTGCCCCCCGAAAAAATGAGCAGTTCACCAGCTCATCTACAAAACAATATACAGGTGCATTACACCAACATTATGCTGTGACTTTCACAAAAATATTGAACGGAGAAGAGGACACACCAGACTGGCTAACGACAGGGAACACAAGCCTAATTCCAAAGACCAAGGAAACACAGCTTCCCAACAAGTACAGACCCATCTGCTGCCTAACAACAACGTACAAATGGGTGACAGGAATCATAGCTGATGCCATTTATGAACATCTTGACACTGGTGGCTACCTGGAAAATGAACAGAAAGGATGTTCCAAAAGAAGATTAGGAGCTAAAGACCAGTTACTGACAAAGTTATCCTGGAGGATTGCAAAAAAAAAAAAAAGGAGTAGGAACCTCAGCATGGCTTGGATTGACTACAAAAAGGCATTTGACAGTGTACCACACTCCTGGATCATGAGGTGTTTAGAACTCTACAACATCAATGAGGAAATAAGATCTTTCCTGAGAGCACAAATTAACAAGTGGAACACCACCATCACCCTCAATCACACAGAGGGACAAATAGCAATCCCAGACATACGAGTTCAGAGAGGGATATTTCAGGGAGACAGCCTTTCACCTCTCTTATTCTGCTTAATCATGGACCCGCTCAGCAAGATCCTGAAGGAGCATGACATCGGATATAACTTAAGCAGAAACAGGAAAAAAAAAAAAAAAAACTTGTGAACCATCTGCTGTTCATGGACGATTTGAAGCTCGTGGAAACTGTCCATAAGTTCTCAAAAGACATTGGTATGGAATTTGGACTGGATAAATGCTCAAAATGCACAATGACAAAAGGTAAAAAGACAAAAACCGAAAACATACAATTGGATGAAGGGAGCTACATTGAAGATCTGGCTGCAGACTCCACATACAAATACTTGGGAATTGAACAAAGTAATACAATTGAGCACAAGAAAATGAGAACAAAAACAACACAAGAATACCTAAACCGCTTAAAAAAGATCTGCAAAACACACTTGACACCAAAAAACAAGATCACAGCCATAAACCAGTTTGCAATACCAGTGGTGACCTATGGGTTTGGCATAGTGAACTGGCCACAATGTGAGCTTAATAAGTTGGACACAAAAACCAGGAAGATGCTCACCCTCCACAAAGTCACATACAGAAATCAGTGCATGGACAGAATATATCTTCCTCACAGAGAAGGCGGTATGGGTCTCACTGAAATCAACCAGGCCTACAGAGCATCGATAATAAGTATTGGACAGTACTTAAAGAGCTCTGAAGAAGAAATCGTAAAAAAAGGTCACACAACACCACGAGGCCTTAACCGAATGGACCTCAATCACTAAACTGGCAAAAAACATTGGCGGAGAA
The DNA here is from genome assembly GCF_902500255.1 of Thalassophryne amazonica. Lineage (NCBI taxonomy): Eukaryota > Metazoa > Chordata > Actinopteri > Batrachoidiformes > Batrachoididae > Thalassophryne > Thalassophryne amazonica. The sequence continues at coordinate 118,278,339 of NC_047110.1, forward strand.
CTTCTACAAGAGAGAAAAAGCAACAGTCTCATGCCTGCAACAAAACTTGCAAGACAGACCAGAGACCAATACAGCAAAAGAGAAGGAAAACATCGAGTGGAAAGATGGAAACAGCACAAAAGAGCCGGACGTTTCCAAGAAGAACTCGAAAAGGAATACATCGACAAAGTTGGATCAATGCAGTGGCTAAAAAATGGAAAACTTGGTTTTGATGGAGAAAGAATTCTGATTGGAGCACAAGATCAGGGACTTCTAACTAATGGCTTCAAAAAAAATGGCAGGGATCTCACAGAATGATAAATGCCGATTCTGTCATACAGCTGTTGAGAGTGTAAACCATCTAACTTCAGCATGCCAGATCCTCATGGCAGATGGGCATTATACATCCAGACACAACAAGATCTGTCAATATCTCCACTGGAAGGTCTGCAAGGAACTGGAGATGGAAGTCAAAGAACATGTCTGGGAGCACGAGCCAGCACCAGTCTCATCCAATGGAAAAGTAACAGTCTTCTACGACAAAGAGATCCCAGCAGGAAGACACATTGAAGGAGGTGCAATCAAACCTGATATTGTCATCTGGAACAAGCAAGAGAAAACAGCCAAAATCATCAATGTGACAGTCCCCAATGACTATGGCCTGAATCGAGCGGAAAGGGGAAAGATCTCGATATACCAAGACCTGAAAAATGACCTATGAACAACATGGTCATTGAAAGACATCGATATCATCCCAGTTGTGGTGGGAGCAACAGGCCTGATGAAGAAGAACCTGAAGAAATACCTTGAGGCAATCCCCGGTCACCCAAGTGCACATGAGGTGCAGTTGTCTGCAATTAAGGGAACGATCACCACCAAAAAGCAATGAATGAACATGTGTTGGATGAAAACCTTCAGCTATATTGAATTTTTTTCAATTTATTTTCATTTATATAGCGCCAAATCACAACAGACCTGCCTCAAGGCGCTTCACACAGGTAAGGTCAAACCTTACCAACCCCGCAGAGCAACAGTGGTAAGGAACAACTCCCTATACAAGAAATGCTGTTGGTGCACAGGAGAGGAGGGTCGCCAACGCAAATAACACAACCATCTCTGGATGGAGCTGCACCTTAAACAGAGAGAAAAAACAGAATCAGGCATCAGAAAGACAAAAAAATTCGGTATAATTTGCCAGCATTAAACAACAAGAAAAACAGAGAAATACTAAGGTGATCACCGGCCACTAGACCTAAACTTCAATGAAAGACCCAGACTATAGGTAAAGTTGAGGCCGTGGCACGCTCCGTTTCCTAATAAAATGAATTAAAAGGGTAAAAAGCATAACAAAACTGTACCAGTATGTTAGCCATATGAAAGGGAAAATAAGTGCGTCTTAAGTCTGGACTTGAAAGTCTCAACAGAATCTGACTGTTTTATTGACGCAGGCAGATCATTCCACAGAACAGGGGCACGATAAGAGAAAGCTCTGTGACCCGCAGACTTCTTATTCACCCTAGGGACACAAAGTAGTCCTGCACCCTGAGAATGCAAAGGCGGGGCCGGTATGTAAGGTTTAATTAGGTTAGCTAAGTAGGGAGGTGCCAGTCCGTGAATAATTTTATAGACTAGTAGCAGAACCTTAAAATCTGATCTCACTGGGACAGGAAGCCAGTGAAGAGATGCCAAAATGGGTGTAATGTGGTTGAACATAATGCTTCTTGTCAAAAGTCTGGCTGCAGCATTTTGAACCAATTGGAGACCCCTAGTGCTGGACTGTGGTAAACCAGAAAATACAACATTGCAGTAGTCCAGTCCAGAAGAGATAAACACATGAATCAGGGTCTCAGCATCAGCCATAGACAGGATGGGATGAATCTTCGCTATATTTCACAGGTGGAAGAAAGCAGTCCTAGTAATATTTCTAATGTGGAGGTCAAAGGACTATGTAGGATCAAAAATGACCCCAAGGTTCCTCACTTTGTCAATGTGATGTATGACACACGAGCCTAGGCTGAGTGTTAATTGGTCAAATTGATGCCGACGTCTCACTGGACCAAGAACCATCATTTCAGTCTGATCAGAGTTTAAAAGTAGGAAGTTGCTTGACATCCAGCTTCTCACTGATGTAAGGCAATCTTCTAAGGATTTTATGTGGATGAGATTACCAGCAGTTATCGGCATGTATGAATGAATGAATGAGTTTATTCGGCACACAATTCAACAACAAAAACAACAACAACAACAATAAACTCATATCAAAGCAACTTTACAAAGGTCCTGTGTGGCCGAAAGGGTGAGGGCAGAAGCAAAGCTTATAAATACCCACCCCTTATACAAAAAAATAAGAAACATATACACACAGACAAAATTTCATAAATACATATCTACACAATTACACATGTTGTAGCACGATGGCCTCGATTAGACCTGATTAAATAGAATATATTAATCCTCTCTCAACCACAAAAATCCACTGGATGCAGAGACTGCATTTCCACATCAGTGGAGAAATTCCTAAGTCATCTAAGAGATCTTCAGATAAGTTTTGGAGACATCACCCCATGGTCCAACACTGCCTTCCAGAGAAAAACAAGGTTGTAATTCGTGAACTACATGACATGATAATGGCTCAACGTCAGAATCTGAGCTTCTCCAGGACAGGAGAACCCGAAACTTTTATGGTCAAACTAAGACAGGAACTCTCCTCATCGAGGGGGGAACCCTTTCCCCACAACCAGGTGGGCCATAAATCGTAGATTCTTCACAACTAACTTTTATCTTGAGTAAAACAAAGAGAAGACTTTTGGATTGAAATAAGAATTTACATCAGTATGTCTCTCATTTATATCTAAAGACTTATAATGTTGTTGCATTTATTATTCAAACAAAATGCTTTGCATGTAGTCATTCCATTTATTGATGTGCTCATGTTAACTGGTGTGTGTGTGTGTGTGTGTGTGTGTGTGTGTGTGTGTGTGTGTGTGTGTGTGTGTGTGTGTGTGTGTGTGTGTGTGAGTGAGAGAGAGAGAGACCTTTCTGCAGTATTTAAAATGCTGATGGTGAAGTACTCTGTTTATCCAAAGGATGTGTTTAAATGTCTCGTAATAATGTGTTCATTTGGGTGCCTTAGAACAAATAGTATTTCAAATGAATTAATGGGTTTAAATAGTTGAATCATTTCTGCCTGCTCTAAGACATGGAGTGTCTGAGATCACACACCCTAAATGGGTGGAGTTTAGTGACGTAAATCTCCTTTAAAAGTTAGAACAGAGTCTTGCTCTGTTCTCGCTTCTACCTGCTCTCTCTGCTCCCGCTCTTCCTCTTCTGCAACTTTTTCCTCTCTTTTGCTTAACGCTTAATTCTATTTTGGGCCAAAAGCCATTGCTAAGCTAAGCTACCACGTGGCGTTCATTCATTCTACCTTTGGGACAAACTCAAAGTTTAACCTGACGCTTTTAAGGTGCGTCAAGCTTTTGAATTTTTAAGAAAACTTCCGAGCTGAGCTCTTAAAATTAAGAGCGAATTTACAGAAAAAGTGATTTTTCTTTTTTCATTCAATTTTCAACGCTCTTATTAAAGTTTTAGTTTTTTAAAGTCACAAAGACTTTAATTTGGCTCCAACCATTTTTGAAAGCTACTAAGAACCCTTTTTCAACAAACACCTTCCACCTCTGGGTCACTGCACGTTGACACGCAGCTGATTCCAAACCTGACTGCAGCAGCTGGTGAAACCAGCCGACACCAGCCCTGGGATCACACCGGGGACACCAGAGTGAACCCCTCCGACCCAGGTGAGCTCACACTGCCCGATATCGACGACGGACGGAACCAGCCCTCCAACAGCAGCTAATTGACCCAGTCCAGGCTCCATGAAGGTTTGTTGTCAATGGGTGCAGGTGGCTCCTCATCTCTTTTTTCTTTAAAGACATTCATGTAATACAGAAGGAAACTCTTAGTCAACCGTATTGAAGAATTCATGATTTTCAGATCAGAGATTGATTAAACCAAATCGAGACTAATTAATTAATTTGAGACATAAATTAATGTTTAAATTATGGTACTTATGCCATATAAAAAAAAAAGAATAAGTGGTGCCCCATTAATGCTTAAATAATAAGTATTAAACCCTAAATCAATTATTTTGGTGACCCGTTATTTTGAGGCCTAATCCAGTCTAATTCAATTTGGGAGTTTAATTACTTATTCACTACAACTAAATGCTACATATAATTGGTCCCCGTAGTGAGGTCTGAATATATGTAAAGCGAAGTGTCTCCACTCAAATCACCAATAATCACTACTTTCTACATTTTATCTGTGCTAGTGAGCGCAATTCAGTAAATTATTAATAGGTTTATTCCAATAAATTTATTAATATTCACTACATTTTTATTGGTGCCCGCGTGTGAGGCTTTATTATTAATATTCACTACATTATTATTGGTGCCCTGTGTGGAGGCATAATACTGTTACATTTATTATTGGTGCCCCGTGTGGAGGCATTAAAATTGTTACATTATTATTGGTGCTCCGTGTGGAGGCATAATATTGTTACATTTTATTGGTGCCATGTGTGGAGGCATTAAAATTGTTACATTATTGGTGCCCCGTGTGGAGGCATTACAATTGTTACATTATTATTGGTGCTCCGTGTGGAGGCATAATATTGTTACATTTTATTGGTGCCACGTGTGGAGGCATTAAAATTGTTACATTATTATTGGTGCCCCTTGTGGAGGCATTAAAATTGTTACATTATTATTGGTGCCCTGTGTGGAGGCATTAAAATTGTTACATTATTATTGGTGCCCTGTGTGGAGGCATTAAAATTGTTACATTATTATTGGTGCCCCGTGTGGAGGCATAATACTGTTACATTATTATTGGTGCCCCGTGTGGAGGCATTAAAATTGTTACATTATTATTGGTGCCCCGTGTGGAGGCATTAAAATTGTTACATTATTATTGGTGCTCCGTGTGGAGGCATAATACTGTTACATTATTATTGGTGCTCCGTGTGGAGGCATTAAAATTGTTACATTATTGGTGCCCCGTGTGGAGGCATTACAATTGTTACATTATTATTGGTGCTCCGTGTGGAGGCATAATATTGTTACATTTTATTGGTGCCACGTGTGGAGGCATTAAAATTGTTACATTATTATTGGTGCCCCTTGTGGAGGCATTAAAATTGTTACATTATTATTGGTGCCCTGTGTGGAGGCATTAAAATTGTTACATTATTATTGGTGCCCCGTGTGGAGGCATTAAAATTGTTACATTATTATTGGTGCCCCGTGTGGAGGCATAATACTGTTACATTATTATTGGTGCCCCGTGTGGAGGCATTAAAATTGTTACATTATTATTGGTGCCCCATGTGGAGGCATTAAAATTGTTACATTATTATTGGTGCCCCGTGTGGAGGCATAATACTGTTACATTATTATTGGTGCCCCGTGTGGAGGCATTAAAATTGTTACATTATTATTGGTGCCCCGTGTGGAGGCATTAAAATTGTTACATTATTATTGGTGCCCTGTGTGGAGGCATTAAAATTGTTACATTATTATTGGTGCCCCGTGTGGAGGCATTAAAATTGTTACATTATTATTGGTGCCCCGTGTGGAGGCATAATACTGTTACATTATTATTGGTGCCCCGTGTGGAGGCATTAAAATTGTTACATTATTATTGGTGCCCCGTGTGGAGGCATTAAAATTGTTACATTATTATTGGTGCTCCGTGTGGAGGCATAATACTGTTACATTATTATTGGTGCTCCGTGTGGAGGCATTAAAATTGTTACATTATTATTGGTGCCCCGTGTGGAGGCATAATACTGTTACATTATTATTGGTGCTCCGTGTGGAGGCATTAAAATTGTTACATTATTATTGGTGCCCCGTGTGGAGGCATTAAAATTGTTACATTATTATTGGTGCCCCGTGTGGAGGCATAATACTGTTACATTATTATTGGTGCTCCGTGTGGAGGCATTAAAATTGTTACATTATTATTGGTGCCCCGTGTGGAGGCATTAAAATTGTTACATTATTATTGGTGCCCCGTGTGGAGGCATTAAAATTGTTACATTATTATTGGTGCTCCGTGTGGAGGTATAATACTGTTACATTATTATTGGTGCCCCGTGTGGAGGCATTAAAATTGTTACATTATTATTGGTGCTCCGTGTGGAGGCATAATATTGTTACATTTTATTGGTGCCCCTTGTGGAGGCATTAAAATTGTTACATTGTTATTGGTGCCCCGTGTGGAGGCATAATACTGTTACATTATTATTGGTGCCCCGTGTGGAGGCATTAAAATTGTTACATTATTATTGGTGCCCCGTGTGGAGGCATAATACTGTTACATTATTATTGGTGCTCCGTGTGGAGGCATAATATTGTTACATTTTATTGGTGCCACGTGTGGAGGCATTAAAATTGTTACATTATTATTGGTGCTCCGTGTGGAGGCATAATATTACATTTTATTGGTGCCACGTGTGGAGGCATTAAAATTGTTACATTATTATTGGTGCCCCGTGTGGAGGCATAATATTGTTACATTTTATTGGTGCCCCGTGTGGAGGCATTAAAATTGTTACATTATTATTGGTGCCCCTTGTGGAGGCATAATATTGTTACATTTTATTGGTGCCACGTGTGGAGGCATTAAAATTGTTACATTATTATTGGTGCCCCTTGTGGAGGCATAATATTGTTACATTTTATTGGTGCCCCGTGTGGAGGCATTAAAATTGTTACATTATTATTGGTGCCCCGTGTGGAGGCATTAAAATTGTTACATTATTATTGGTGCTCCGTGTGGAGGCATAATATTGTTACATTTTATTGGTGCCACATGTGGAGGCATTAAAGTTGTTACATTATTATTGGTGCTCCGTGTGGAGGCATAATATTGTTACATTTTATTGGTGCCCCGTGTGGAGGCATTAAAATTGTTACATTATTATTGGTGCTCCTTGTGGAGGCATAATATTGTTACATTTTATTGGTGCCACGTGTGGAGGCATTAAAATTGTTACATTATTATTGGTGCCCCCGTGTGGAGGCATTAAAATTGTTACATTATTATTGGTGCCCCCGTGTGGAGGCATTAAAATTGTTACATTATTATTGGTGCTCCGTGTGGAGGCATCATATTGTTACATTTTATTGGTGCCCCGTGTGGAGGCATTAAAATTGTTACATTATTATTGGTGCTCCTTGTGGAGGCATAATATTGTTACATTTTATTGGTGCCACGTGTGGAGGCATTAAAATTGTTACATTATTATTGGTGCCCCCGTGTGGAGGCATTAAAATTGTTACATTATTATTGGTGCCCCCGTGTGGAGGCATTAAAATTGTTACATTATTATTGGTGCTCCGTGTGGAGGCATCATATTGTTACATTATTATTGGTGACCCGTGTGGAGGCATAATATTGTTACATTTTATTGGTGCTACGTGTGGAGGCATTAAAATTGTTACATTATTATTGGTGCCACATGTGGAGGCATTAAAATTGTTACATTATTATTGGTGCTCCGTGTGGAGGCATCATATTGTTACATTATTATTGGCGACCCGTGTGGAGGCATAATATTGTTACATTATTATTGGTGCCCCCGTGTGGAGGCATTAAAATTGTTACATTATTATTGGTGCTCCGTGTGGAGGCATCATATTGTTACATTATTATTGGCGACCCGTGTGGAGGCATAATATTGTTACATTTTATTGGAGCCACATGTGGAGGCATTAAAATTGTTACATTATTATTGGTGCCCCGTGTGGAGGCATAATATTGTTACATTTTATTGGAGCCACATGTGGAGGCATTAAAATTGTTACATTATTATTGGCGACCCGTGTGGAGGCATAATATTGTTACATTATTATTGGTGCCCCCGTGTGGAGGCATTAAAATTGTTACATTATTATTGGTGCTCCTTGTGGAGGCATAATATTGTTACATTTTATTGGTGCCACGTGTGGAGGCATTAAAATTGTTACATTATTATTGGTGCCCCCGTGTGGAGGCATTAAAATTGTTACATTATTATTGGTGCCCCCGTGTGGAGGCATTAAAATTGTTACATTATTATTGGTGCTCCGTGTGGAGGCATCATATTGTTACATTATTATTGGTGACCCGTGTGGAGGCATAATATTGTTACATTTTATTGGTGCTACGTGTGGAGGCATTAAAATTGTTACATTATTATTGGTGCCACATGTGGAGGCATTAAAATTGTTACATTATTATTGGTGCTCCGTGTGGAGGCATCATATTGTTACATTATTATTGGCGACCCGTGTGGAGGCATAATATTGTTACATTATTATTGGTGCCCCCGTGTGGAGGCATTAAAATTGTTACATTATTATTGGTGCTCCGTGTGGAGGCATCATATTGTTACATTATTATTGGCGACCCGTGTGGAGGCATAATATTGTTACATTTTATTGGAGCCACATGTGGAGGCATTAAAATTGTTACATTATTATTGGTGCCCCGTGTGGAGGCATAATATTGTTACATTTTATTGGAGCCACATGTGGAGGCATTAAAATTGTTACATTATTATTGGCGACCCGTGTGGAGGCATAATATTGTTACATTATTATTGGTGCCCCCGTGTGGAGGCATTAAAATTGTTACATTATTATTGGTGCTCCGTGTGGAGGCATCATATTGTTACATTATTATTGGCGACCCGTGTGGAGGCATAATATTGTTACATTTTATTGGAGCCACATGTGGAGGCATTAAAATTGTTACATTATTATTGGTGCCCCATTAATATTCACATTATTATTGGTGCGGCCCATGTGAGGCCAATTTAGTGTTGACCTTCTGTTTCTGTGACTACACAAATTAACCCCTTATGAGACATTTTCTTCAAACTTTCTGAATGAAACAAAGCCACAAATTTAAATTTCTATGAATGAATTAAGCATTTATTTATGGCATTTAATGCGTGAAAATTAAGGCCTTTGACGAAAGTATTTTATTGTGCGACTGTCCGCATAATTACTTCGTCTGGATTCGGTTATTGCTGCGACTCTCCAGATTAAACCAAATCCCGAAGCCACAAATAACACTGATTAACTGCGACTATCCAGTTAAAAAAAAAAAAGCTGTTATTTTACCTAATGATTTAACTGCGTCTTTTCCAGTTAAAACACTCATAATTCACCTGAGCGCTCACACGACACTTTTCATTTAGAAAACTGAGTAGGTACTCAGGTTTTTTGATTAAGCGAGCCAGCAGATTTTACATGATATACGTGCATGCTTTTTTAAACCAGTAAGTTTTAAAAAGTTTTCTGGACTTTCGTCTGTCATCGGGTCTTCAAATTAATGTGAGCAGGGAGCTAGCTGGCTACTGGGCTCGGCTTGGGCTCGCTAGCTGTGCTCCGCTTTGCTTTCCTGTCATACCAGCAAGAAATATTCATATCATAACTATCCCGGCATCATGCCTGGCAACAGGAGGGGCACGTGTATGCGTTGCAAGAAAGGCAAGAACCGCCAGTTGAATGAAGAAGGTGTGTGTTTTTATGAGTGTCTTCGTGGGCAAAATGGCATCCCCAACAACGTAGCTACGACCAACACGAATGTAGCGATGGGAGACGCAACGGGCACTAACACCAACGGCAATAATAATGCAGCAGGTAACAGTGGTGAACATTGTGGGGAATGTAGAAAACTGGTAAAGGATGATACTTGTAGCATGCAATGTGAAGCATGCTTCACATGGTACCACTTAGCCATGTTGCAATATTGACAGAGCCAAGTACAGAGCCCTAGAAAACAATGATCTCCTTGGGGTAATTAGATGGTTCTGTAAAAGATGTGACAAAAGCATAATCCAGTTCGCCAGTGAGTTATCTGAAATTAAACAGATTATCTGTACTGGAAAGTAACAAAGACGTCAGAGCTGTAGTGAAGGAGGTTGTACAAGACCTCTTCAAGGAAGAAGCTGAAATTGAGAAAAGGAAATTGAATGTCATCGTGCATGGTCTGCCTGAACCTGTTCAAGAGAGGGAAGACTGTGAGGGGGAGATGAGAGCTACTACTGGCCAAGAAAGGAAAGAGGCTGATGCTATTAAGCTGGTATCGATTCGGGAGGGAAATGCTGACATCCGATTATCTCCTGAGGATATCGATGGCGTCTTCCGCTTGGGAGCAATCAGGAATGACGGCAAAGCTCGCCCTGTCTGTGTGAGGTTTCGCAATGCTGATGTAAGGCGACAGTTTCTGGCGGGCGCAAAGTCTCTCCGGTGCTCAATAACTGACTGGCACAAGAGTGTTTTTATGAACCCTGACCTTACTCAGTCACAGAGGGACAAGGACAGAACAGCGTGTGACGAGTTGAAACGAAGGAAACAAAATGGAGAACAGAACCTCATCATACGGAACTTTAGGGTTGTTACCAACAACCCTAACAACTAAGAGAACAAGCCCTAACCACTAAGAGAACAAACAAACATACAAGCATAGGAAGCAGCCACACATCATGACCCTGTTGTGACATTACAATCAGGGGTTGTCAGGGCTTCAGCTGCAATTAGCGCGGATTGTGATAGCCATGCATCTAACACGGTTAGATGTATGGCTGCTAATCTTGAGAGTATTCTGAGTAAAATTGATGAGTTCTGATTCCGTGTGAGTGAGGAGAAGCCGGATATTATATTTAGAACCGAAACTTGGTTGAAATGTGATATACCTGATTGTCTTTAAGCATACCTGGTTTTAAACTTTTACGTAAAGATACAATTGAAGTCAGAGGTGGTGTTATACTAATGGTGAGAGACCATATTGATGTTGAATTATGCAATGTGTTGAATGACATGAATTTAAAAGACACCTTGTGGGTTTGGATGAAGAGTGATGGTTCCCATGACAGTCTACTTGGTGGTGTTTATAGAAAAGGAGATGCAAGTGATGAATACAATATGAGTCTGTTAGAACAATTTGATATTGCAAGTAGAATTTGTAAAGGTAAGCTGTTGATAAATGGCGATTTTAATCTGCCAAGTATAGACTGGCAGAATGGCCTTGTAAATGAAGGTGAAAACTCATTTGCACAGAAATTCTTTGATAAAATCTGTGATTTGTTCCTACATTCCTACAGAATGTGCTAGAGCCTACAAGACAGAGAGGGACTGATTCCCCAAGTTGTTTAGACTTAGTCATTTCTTCCTCGCTGGTTGCAGTAGAGCATGTTAATGTTGGATGTCCTATTGGTAATGCTGATCACAGCGTATTAACCTGGGACTTTTATATTAAGGTCAGTCATTCATGTACTCGTGAGTTACACTCAACAAAAATATAAACGCAACACTTTTGGTTTTGCTCCCATTTTGTATGAGATGAACTCAAAGATCTAAAACTTTTTCCACATACACAATATCACCATTTCCCTCAAATATTGTTCACAAACCAGTCTAAATCTGTGATAGTGAGCACTTCTCCTTTGCTGAGATAATACATCCCACCTCACAGGTGTGCCATATCAAGATGCTGATTATATACCATGATTAGTGCACAGGTGTGCCTTAGACTGCCCACAATAAAAGGCCACTCTGAAAGGTGCAGTTTTGTTTTATTGGGGGGGGATACCAGTCAGTATCTGGTGTGACCACCATTTGCCTCATGCAGTGCAACACATCTCCTTCGCATAGAGTTGATCAGGTTGTCAATTGTGGCCTGTGGAATGTTGGTCCACTCCTCTTCAATGGCTGTGCGAAGTTGGTGGATATTGGCAGGAACTGGTACACACTGTTGTATACGCCGGTCCAGAGCATCCCAAACATGCTCAATGGGTGACATGTCCGGTGAGTATGCCGGCCATGCAAGAACTGGGACATTTTCAGCTTCCAAGAATTGTGTACAGATCCTTACAACATGGGGCCGTGCATTATCCTGCTGCAACATGAGGTGATGTTCTTGGATGTATGGCACAACAATGGGCCTCAGGATCTCGTAATGGTATCTCTGTGCATTCAAAATGCCATCAATAATGCACCTGTGTTCTTCGTCCATAACAGACGCCTGCCCATACCATAACCCCACCGCCACCATGGGCCACTCGATCCACCACATTGACATCAGAAAACCGCTCACCCACACGACGCCACACACGCTGTCTGCCATCTGCCCTGGACAGTGTGAACCAGGATTCATCTGTGAAGAGAACACCTCTCCAACGTGCCAAACGCCAGCGAATGTGAGCATTTGCCCACTCAAGTCGGTTACAACGACGAACTGGAGTCAGGTCGAGACCCCGATGAGGACGACAAGCATGCAGATGAGCTTCCCTGAGACGGTTTCTGACAGTTTGTGCAGAAATTCTTTGGTTATGCAAACCGATTGTTTCAGCAGCTGTCCGAGTGGCTGGTCTCAGATGATCTTGGAGGTGAACATGCTGGATGTGGAGGTCCTGGGCTGGTGTGGTTACACGTGGTCTGCGGTTGTGAGGCTGGTTGGATGTACTGCCAAATTCTCTGAAACGCCTTTGGAGACGGCTTATGGTAGAGAAATGAACATTCAATACACGAGCAACAGCTCTGGTTGACATTCCTGCTGTCAGCATGCCAATTGCACGCTCCCTCAAATCTTGCGACATCTGTGGCATTGTGCTGTGTGATAAAACTGCACCTTTCAGAGTGGCCTTTTATTGTGGGCAGTCTAAGGCACACCTGTGCACTAATCATGGTGTCTAATCAGCATCTTGATATGGCACACCTGTGAGGTGGGATGGATTATCTCAGCAAAGGAGAAGTGCTCACTATCACAGATTTAGACTGGTTTGTGAACAATATTTGAGGGAAATGGTGATATTGTGTATGTGGAAAAAGTTTTAGATCTTTGAGTTCATCTCATACAAAATGGGAGCAAAACCAAAAGTGTTGCGTTTATATTTTTGTTGAGTGTATTTAGGTATGATTATAATCGAGCAGATTACGAAAAACTCTGTAATTTATTAAAAAATGTTGATTGGTCTTGTGTACTTACAAATGACGTAAATGTTGCATGGGAGTATTTTCATAGGCAAATTAATACTGCTGTTAACTAGTGGCGGTAAGATCAGGCCACCCTGGTTAAATGTTTCCGTTAAAAGGGCTATCAGAAAGAAATATTTTTCCTTTAAAAGATATCAGGAAACAAAATCTTATGCTAGATATCAAGAGTATGTTAAGGCCCAAAATGCTGCCAATAAAAAAACCAGGGCAGCAAAAAGAGAGTTTGAAAAAAATCTATGTAAAAGGGTCAAAAAGAACCCCAAGGCTTTTTATATGTATCTAAATAATAGGACTAAAAACAGGTTTACTATTGAAAAATGAAAATGGCATGATTATTGTTAATGATGAAATTGCTGTTGAGTTAAATCGTTTTTTCCAGTCGGTCTTTGTGAATGAAGAAGATAAAAGCCTGATCTGGTTTAATGATTTTATGAAATGTATTTACGGCGAAACAGTACGTGATCCCTTTAATTTTTATGGTCACATTGTTGAACATCGTGTTTTAGATGACATATTTTTATCACCTGAAGATGTGAAAAAGTTGTTGCTTCAGATGAATGCTAATAAGTCGATGGGTCCGGACGAAATACATCCTCGAGTTCTTAAAGAGTCGGCTGAGGCCATTTACCCTTATTTTGCATTCTTAGACAATCTTTTGACCAATGTAGACTTCCTGACATTTGGAAGAGGGCCAATGTGACCCCAATTTTCAAGAAGGGTGAAAAGACCATAACAGGTAATTACAGGCCTGTGAGTCTGACATCACAGGTTTGTAAATTATGTGAAAAAAATCATTCGAGATAAGCTTGTAATCTTTATAGAAAAAGTGCTCTCGAACCATCAGCATGGTTTTTGAAGTGGAAGATCCTGTCTCACTAATTTACTTGTTACTCTTGAGGAATGGACGCAAATGTATGACGAGGGCCTACCCTTTGATGCCCTGTGTCTCGATTTTCGAAAAGCATTTGACTCTGTGCCGAGTGCCAGACTCATTTATAAACTGCGAAAGTACGGTATAGAAGGAAGACTTTGTAATTGGATAGAAAATTTTTTAAGTGACAGGGAACAGAGTTTGTATGAATGGTCTGAAGTCCTCTTGGATGAAGGTCACCAGTGGTGTCCCCCAGGGATCGGTCATAGGGCCGATATTGTTTTTGCTTTTTATTAATGATTTGCCATCAATCAATCAATTTTATTTATATAGCGCCAAATCACAACAAACAGTTGCCCCAAGGTGCTTTATATTGTAAGGCAAGGCCATACAATAATTACGTAAAAACCCCAACGGTCAAAACGACCCCCTGTGAGCAAGCACTTGGCGACAGTGGCACATTTGCCATGTGCAATAAAGTCAAATTGTAAAATTTTCGCCGATGACACGAAGGTGTATCACCCCATCCTTTCTTTAGCTGATGGGGAAGACCTCCAGTCAGACATAGATAGTCTCATGGCTTGGTCTGAAGAATGGTTACTTGGGTTTAATGAAGAGAAATGTAAAGTTCTCCATATTGATAGAAAAAATCCATGTTACGATTATTTTATGAATGAAAAACAATTAGAAGCGGTTTCAGAAGAAAGAGACCTAGGAGTGTTGATTTCTAAGGACCTGCCATATTGCTCTTTCGGCAGCTAAGGCCAATAGAATTCTTGGGATGATAAAAAGGGCCTTTTTGTTTATTGACAAGGACTCTTTTCTTCTTTTATACAAAATGTTTGTTCGTTCTCACCTTGAATATTGTGTGCAGGCATGGTCACCTTATTTGCAGAAAGACAAAAATATTTTAGAGAAAGTACAGAGAAGGGCCACTAAGTTGGTTCCAGAATTTAAAAATTTGTCTTATGAGGATAGGCTCTTGCAACTTGGTCTCACAAGTCTTGAAGACAGACGAACTCGAGGTGATTTGATTGAAATATACAAAATTTTGTATGGCTTTGAGAATGTTGACCCCCCTGTATTTTTTGAATTGAGAAGGTATACTGGCCTTAGAGGTCATTAATTGTGCTTGGAAGTTAATAGATCTAGATTAAATGTGAGGAAATCCAATCCAATCCACTTTATTTATATAGCACATTTAAACAACAGAACAGTTTCCAAAGTGCTGCACATAAACAAGTCAGATACTAATAAATAAATAAACATAAAAACAATAAATAAATAAAACACTGGGCCAAAGACAACAGAGGACCATACAACTCATGCAGAGCTAAAAGCCAGAGAATAAAAGTGGGTCTTCAGACGAGACTTAAAACACTCCAATGTGTTCGAATTGGAGTGGCTGTTCGAATGTGGAGAGGCAGAGCGTTCCAGAGTCTGGGCCAGGCTCGGACTGGTAATCTGTGATTTTGGGCATTTGCCCGGTGGGCCGCTGCACGTTTAGACGTGCGTGGGCCGGCCCTCCCATATTTATAAAGATTATGGAAATATACAGTGTTCTCGAACCGCGCCGTGCTGTCAACACGAAGAAAGTCCATGATTGGTGAAGCTACAGCATTTAATCGGCAGCTTTTATTCTGACAATTTGTGTCAGAATAAAAGTTCTGTAGTGTTTCATACACAGCGCAGTCTTATTCTAGGTTTCAGTTTTGTTTCCGTTTGATCACACAACGGAGACTTACATTGAGCACAATGATTGACATGACCAACAGCCAGTGACAATGGAGAAGCATACAGGGTGGTCAATCAGATTGCAGGAAGAGCAGGCAGCCGCTCCCGCCCCTGTGAATGGATTGAGTCCTCGGCGCCTGGACTTCTCTCCGCTCTTCTACTGATACAAGGTTGGAATCATTTCTTTTATCTTAATTAACTGTGCTTTACTTTTGTTAATCTTTAAATGCAACAGCTACGGACTTCAGCTGCTTAATTTGCTGCTGTGTGAATCCTAGCAGTGGTTACACATTACCCCTCTCTCACTCACTCACTCAAACACACACACACACTCACTTTGGGGGACACAAAAACTTTTTTTCTGCTTGTGTGCTTTTGCTTCCGTTTTGTCAGACCCGGCACAAGAAAAAAAAAAAAATCACAGCCCCCCCCCCCCCCCCCCCCCCACAAAAAATAGTGCGCACCGGAGGAGACGTGCGCTCCTGGAAAGCTCGTGTATTTACGCTGCACTGTTGTAAGAGACTGACTTAGAGTGAAGAGTGATGACAGTATTTTTTTAATTATTATTTGAACGTATAGACGCTCGGCCAAGTGATCTCCTGCATACCACACAGAGCCGGTGTTCTGTCGAGATGAGGTGCGCCAACTTTCGACACTCTGAGCTGTGACGTACCTTCACATTGTCCAATAGGAATGACGCGTTGGGCCAAAACACAGAAGACTCGTGGCAGAAACCACTGATCTGTACAAAATGGATTGGACCAATCCGATTGGTGCAGAAACCATTGATCTGTACAAAACATTAACGTGTGACAGGACTGCTCATTTATAGAGCAGTTTTCTGAAGAAAAATCATTGGAAATGTTTTTTTGTTGTTGTTACCTCAAAATTTCTGATTACTGTTAAAAAAAAAAAGTTTAGAACACTTGTAATTAAAACAGGTAAGTAAATCAATAAATGGTTCTTTAGAAACCTTTCATCTGTAAATTAAAACCACCTGTTATTTCAGATTAGATAATTTCTTGTTTAACATAAGGAACCTCAGACATTTATTTTTAGACAAATAAAATAACATGGAAACTTGTATATTTTTTGAAGTCTGGTAGATTATTTATATCTTATTTCAACCAGAAAAACAAACACTAAATAAATACAAATGTTTATTATAAATGCAAAAGGAAATAATTTAACAATGACTGCAGTGTGATTGTAAAGTAGGATTTCTGTGACATAAACCTCATGATGTTTATATATATATATATATATATATATATATATATATATATATATATATATATATATATATATATATATATATATATATATATATATATATATGTGTGTGTGTGTGTGTGTCATTTAAACTTGTAATTTCGTCAAAATATGTAATTTCCTTTAATGTTATCAGGACGCCCCCTCATGGCGCCGGGTCCGTGTTTTGTACTATGATCAAGGTAAAATGACAGTGAAAGTGTGTGTTTAGGTGTGTGTTCATGGTGTTTAGGTGTATAGTATTTGTTCATTGGGGGTTCGGTATGGACGGGTGGGTGTGCGTGTTTGGGGGTGGATTCGTCGGGCCAATAGTGGGCTGGTCCAGAGGAAAAATGCCAGGGCCGAAATTTGTTCCCAGTCCGACCCTGGTCTGGGCCCAGCCACAGAGAAGGCCCTGTTCCCACTGGTCTTAAGTCTCGTCCTAGGCACCACAAGCTGGAACTGGCCCTCAGACCTCAGAGCGCGCGCTGGGGAGTAAATTTGGAGGAGGTCTGCAATATATTGTGGGGCCAGTCCATTTAAAGCTTTAAAAACAATAAAATTTTAAAATCAATTCTAAAATTAACAGGGAGCCAGTGCAAAGACGCAAGAATGGGTGTAATATGTTCATGTTTTTTGCTCCCCGTTAAGAGGCGTGCAGCAGTGTTCTGGACTAACTGCAATCTGTGAAGTGTATTTTGATTAATTCCAAAAAAAAGTGAATTGCAGTAGTCCAGGCGTGAAGAAATAAAAGCATACATGACGCGCTCCAAGTCAGAAAAGGATAAAATTGATTTAATTTTGGTTAAAAGATGAAGCTGATAAAAGCTGGATTTAACAACCGCCTTGACTTGCCTGTCCAGTTTAAGATCAGAGTCCATAATGACGCCAAGGTTGGTGGCTGTGGGCTTCATGTGTTTACTGAGAGGGCCCAAACACAATCACCTCGGTTTTGTTCTCATTTAAGCTAATGTGGCAAAGCGGACAATTTACTCCTCAATCGTCAAGGCAATTAGAAATCATGAATGAATATGGTATGTCGGATTTCTGACACCACCCTGGGAATTTCACCCAGGGAATTCGACAATTGAATAACTTCAACCTAAGACACACAGGTTTGTTGTAATTGAGACAGAGACGTGGTTCCCAAATACAAACAAATAATTTATTAACAATTGAAGTTCTAGTTAAAAAGACAATTTTGTAAAAAACTCATTTAAAACACCCCCAATTCTGACCACATGAGGGCGCCCTTGCATCACGCAGCACACGCAGCTGGCAGAGTTTTCCAAATGTCCACACTGAGCGTAAAGCCGCCGCAGCAAACAGGGCACATCCAGCGGTCTCACAGGACGAAATCTTTCAGCAGAGCACCAGAGCAAAGCAGCAGGGCCTCCTTCCACAGCTTGGTCCAAAATCCTACATTTTAAACAAATAAATATAAAACAAATATCTGAAAGAGGAGCTTACTTTGTGCTGTACATACCGAACCGTCCGTCACAGCAATCAGCTGTAACTCGACACCACCCCAGAGCGTCAAGAGCACCACAAACTCAGCAGCGCACCACCAACGACAGCCCACACGGAGGTCTCTGTACAACAAAACCATTTCCTTAAACACTCACCACTACACCTCAGCGAGCCTGCAGCTGTGGCCGGCGCCTACCTGTCTTCACGGGAACATGGAAGTGAACACGTCCAAACACCTGCAGTCAGTCTCCAGAAAGAGAAAGAAGAGCACACACACTCCATCTTTTATGCAAACACTCCTCTGCCACAACCAGCTGCACTCAATCCACCAGCTGAACATCATTAAGGTCATCCATCCTGCTACAATCCAACCCCACAAATTATATCGTCGCCCCGACGATGGAATAGACCCCATTCCTTAACCTTAATCATACCACCTATATTACATAGGGCCAGAAGGACCCACTTGCACTGCAGACCGTGGAAGATGATGAATATTAGAATGATGACCTGCAGTAACCCTAGTCGTCCGCCGAAGTACAACCTCTTCACTAGGGGGGAGGGAAGACATACTAGACTCCACTGGCAGAGGTGGCACAGCAACCTGGATCTACTGGTGGACTCAACTGCGGGGAAGCAGGTAAACTCACAACCTCCGCACTCTCCACCTGAGGGGCAACCTGGGTCACCTCTCCCACCCCCTCCACCTGAGGAGCAGGCGGCGTCACCACTTCCCGCACAACTGAAGTAGACGCAGGGTCCTCGGATCCTGACACCAACCACCCGCCATTACGCCACCACCTGTCCTGTAATTGCTCCACCACAGGTGGAGAAAACTCCACAGGGGGCAGAGAATGGGCCACAACCTCATCAGGGGACCCAAGCCCTACCACTACCTTCAAAAATGAGCGATGAACCTGCTTGGCTCTGGTTAAATCATCCTTAGGGGCAATTGTATAAACAGTCCCTTCTCCCTGTGGTGCCCTCAGGACATGATACATCACAGAGGACCACTGGTCCTGGATCTTATGACGGCCCCGTACCCCAAAATCTCGCAACCAGACCAACTGGCCCTCCTTCAGGGGAACATCACGGACACGCTGATCATATTCCTTCTTACACCGCTCTGCAGCGGCCTTCAGCCGATCCCGGGCTCCATCAAAAGCCATCTGCAAGTGGGTCTGGTGCTCCCGGACCCACTCATGAACAAAACCACCCACAGGCTCCCGAACTCGACCCAACAGAAAATCAACCGGAAGCCTTGGCTCCTGACCAAACATCAACAAAAAAGGAGACTCACCAGTTGCTTGATGCCGTGTTGTATTATAAGCATACAAAACCTGGGGCAGACAAGAACCCCAATGATGCTTTTGAGACACGGTCAGCGTGCGCAACAGATCATGAAGCGTTTTATTAAAACGCTCACACTGCCCATTCCCAGATGGATGGTATGGTGTAGTACGAGATTTCTCTATGCCATAAAAGCCACACAACTGCTGGATCAATACACTCTCAAAACTCCGTCCCTGATCAGAATGTATCCGAGCTGGAACCTCAAACCTCGAAAACCACTCCGTAACCAGAACTTGAGCTACTGTAGGAACTCGCTGGTCACGGGTAGGGACTGCCCACGTGTACTTACTAAAGATGTCAGTCATTACCAAAACATCTTCCACTCCACCATGACTAGGCTCTAGAACAGTAAAATCAATGGCAAGAATCTCATTAGGCCGAGATGCCAACAGGTGTCCCATGGGGCCACGAGCCACTGGTTGGTTCACCTTTGCTACCTGACACCTCTCACATGCCTGGCACCAATCTGCCACTTCTGCAGACATGCCTGGCCAATAACGCCGCTACCATAAAAGCTCTAGGGTCCTCTCAACCCCTTGATGAGCATGCCCTTGATGAACCTCAGTCAACACATCGGCTTTTAAAGCTGCAGGCAACACCAACTGCAACACAGCCCCAGCTCCATTGGACTTAAACACCTGACGGTACAAGACACCATCCCTCTCCACCAACCGGTCCCACTGCCGAAGCAACACCCGGGCTGACTGCGACACCTGATTGCGCTCTTCCTTATCAGGACCCCTTTTATGGTCCCAAAACACCCAAACCTCCCGAATCACTGGATCAACCCGCTGCAATGCAGCCAGGTCAGATGGAAGACGGTGGGGCAAGGCTGCAACCACAGCCTGCCTTACATCTACCCTACTCCCCTGACAAACCTGTTGCAGCGGCTCCGGAAGCTGGGCACCACTAACCATTACCTGGAAGTCCTGCATCCCAGGAGAATGCAACCGAGAAAGGGCATCCGCGTTCTTATTACTACAACCCGAACGATATTTAATCTCAAAATCAAATGATGCCAACTGCGCTGCCCAACGTTGCTCAGTAGCACCAAGTTTTGCAGATGACAAATGACTCAAAGGATTGTTGTCCGTGTACACAATGCACTTATGGCCCAGCAAGTACTCCCTAAACTTCTCAGTCATTGCCCACTTGAGTGCCAAAATTTCCAACTTCATAGAGCTGTAGTTCACCATATTACGCTCAGTAGGGCGTAACCCACGGCTCGCGTAAGCAATCGGCCTAACTTTGCCATCCTGTTCCTGAGACAACACTGCTCCCAGCCCCCCATAGCTAGCATCCACCTCCAAAATAAATGGAAGACTAAAATTGGCATATGCCAGCACAGGTACAGAGGTAAGCTTAGCTTTTAAAGTCTCAAAGCTACGGCCACATTCCTCTGTCCAATAACTCGAAACTGGCTGATCTACCCGACTGGGCTTCACCCCAGCCAATTCTGCTACCAACTTGTGTAGGGGTGCTGCCAACCTTGCAAAACCACCTACAAACCAGCGGTAGTAGCTGGCAAAGCCCAGAAAAGAGCACAGTTCCGAGAGTGTGACCGGAAGTGGCAAATGAGAAACCACCTCCACCTTGCTAGGGTCAGTAGCCACCCCTTTATCAGAGATGACATGCCCCAGGTAACGCACTTCCTGCTGAAAAAATGCACACTTTTTGAGTTTCACCTTTAACCCCTCATGCTGCAAACGCTCCAGCACCACCCTCAACCTATCCAGATGTTGGTCAACTTTAGAGGAAAAAACCACAATGTCATCCAAATACAACAATAAGGAGAGACACTGCTGATCACCTAAAATCCTCTGCATCAATCTCTGAAAAGTACCAGGAGCGTTGCAAAGCCCAAAGGGCATCCGGTTCCACTCAAACAAACCAAAAGGCGTGCAAAAGGCCGTCTTATGACAATCAGCCTCCGCCACAGGAACCTGATTATACCCACTCGCCAGATCCATGGTAGAAAACCAACGAGCCCCAGTCGGGGCATCCAAGGACTCATCAATCTGAGGCAAAGGGAAGGCATCCTTCCTAGTTTTTCCATTCAAGAGCCTGTAATCAACACACATGCGCAAACTGCCATCCTTTTTCTTAACCAGCACAATAGGAGAGGCATAAGGACTGCTACTCTCCCTAATAACTTGTGTTCCAAGCAGCTGATTGATGTGATCTTTGACAACCTCATACTCAGAAGGCGGAATTCTGCAATACCGCTGTCGCACTGGAATATCATCCAGAAGCAGAATCTCATGTGATATTAGGTCAGTACAACCCAGATCCCCATCTTGGGCTGAAAAGACAGAACTAAACTGACCCAACAATGCTCTCACCTTACCTTGTACTTCCAGAGGCAAGTGACCCAATTCCAGGGCTGCAATCTGATCCTGCACTGATGGAGAAATGGACTGCGAGGCCACTACTGCCTCCACCGGGGGCACCTCGGCAACCCCCGCAGGCAGACTCACAACCCGAACTTCCTCTAAAGTGCCAATCATAGCCCGGGGACGTAACCACACATCCACCGATCCCACATTCATCACCAGAATGTAGGCTATACCCTGCTCCACCTGCACCAATGCAGGAGATGCCAACAGTCCAGCAGGCAAGCCAGACTCCACAGGCTCAAACAGAGCCGCCCCACCAGAATACCGCTCCGAGCATGTCGCCCTAACAAACTTCATTACACCGCCCGGAATCTGACAAGCCTCTCCCCCATGAACCTTAACCTTCCCTACTCCTTGATCCACAATACCACTAGCCTTGTGGCACTTCTGAAATGCCTGCGTGACATACTCCGGAGCCTCCGTCACTGCTGGCAAATCAAACAGGGAAACCCCATACTGCCCAAAAAGTTCCCCATAACACCTGCGGATGACATTCATCCCCAGGACCCCAGAAGCCTGCGGAGACACACCAGGCACATCTTTAACCACCAAAATGCCACATCCTGGCATCAGTTTACCACAAAGCTCCACATCCAACTCCAAATAGCCCAGGTAAGGGATGGCTAAACCATTAGCTGCTTTAAGCTGTAGCCAATTACATGATTTCAGCCACCCCAAACCCCCTGGCTCAAACTGCTGATGAAAAGAGACTCTGGAATAGTTGACACCATAGATCCTGTATCTGTCAAACAAGGGATCCCAACTCCCCCCATGCTCACCATTAAGTGAGGACACGGCGACACAAGCTTGGACACTACCTTGTCACACGTCCTACGCAAACCTGAGCCAGTAACTCCCCCCCCCGAGCTGTGGCTCCGCAGCTCGGCGGGCACTAGTTTCACGACCCCTGAGCGGCAGAAGATGGTTTGTTCAATGAAGAGGCCGACAAAAAGGATCGACTGCGGGCCACCACCCGAACTCCATCACACTCCCTGGCAAAGTGACCTGGTTTCTGGCAGTGCCTACAAATTATAGACCCCTGGGGAACTGATTGACGAAACTGCCCAGAATGCTGCAAATGGGAAATACTCTGAGTCAGCCGATTCAACTGCTCCTGTTGCCGCTGGAGCATCTCCCTTACTTCCTGTAGTTCTGAGGCCTGAAAAGAACCACCTCCACCTGGCCACTGACCTGAACCCCGCACTGAGTGCCCGCAACAGACTGGATGGAAAAATCAACTACCCTTCGTACCTCCAGGTGAACCCTCTCGTTCCCATCTAATTGCCTCACCCCTAACCTCCAACAAGTTAGCGGTAGGCTGCCGGCGCATAAACTGCTTCAACTCGCGCCGAAGTGAACCATCAAACACACTTAAACTGATCACGTAACAAAACCTCTGCATTTGGGACACCATTAGGTGCGCGCTGCTTAAGAGATGTCATCAGACTCATTAATGCCAATGAAAACCCTAACAGAGTCTCTCCCTCACGCTGCCTGCGGGAGAAAAAGGCCTCTTGAAGTGCCACATAAGATTCTGTATCCCCATACAGCTCCTGCAACACCCCAATGATCTTTAATGGGTCTGAACGCTCTTCACTGGAACGATGCTTTATTTCCTCACGTGCTTCCCCCTCTAGATGATCAAAATAAAAAAATGCCTGGTCAGCTTTAGAGACATGACAGGCTCTCACAGCCTGCATCTCCTCCAACCATTCAGCCAACCCCATACCTGTCTTACCATTAAACATGGGACATTTTCTATCTCGGGGTAAAAAAATAAACTTCTCCATTACTGGAGCATTACCACTAGAGGACAATTTAGATGAGGGCTCTATACTCGGGCCAGGCGCTGCCTCAGCCTGTTCCTGCTTCAACCTCTCATTCTCCATCCTAAGCTGAGTGACTAACTCTCTCAGCTCCTGTGTTTCCTCTGCCATCATACCACTTAAGACTTTCCCACAATGAGGATGCGACCAAAATAGGGGAAATTACTTGCACCGAGGCCACCTGCTGCTTTGCTCTGGAAAACAAGAAAAAAAAAAAAAAAGAACAGATTAAACACACACACACACAAAAAAAAATTACTTCACCAAAAACAAAAAAACTAACAGAACACACCTCTCTAGTCTCAATTTACATCCCACTTCTGACACCAAAATGTGGCAAAGCGGACAATTTACTCCTCAATCGTCAAGGCAATTAGAAATCATGAATGAACATGGTATGTCGGACTTGTGACACCACCCTGGGAATTTCACCCAGGGAATTTGACAATTGAATAACTTCAACCTAAGACACACAGGTTCGTTGTAATTGAGACGTGGTTCCCAAATACAAACAAATAATTTATTAACAATTGAAGTTCTAGTTAAAAAGACAATTTTGTAAAAAACTCATTTAAAACACCCTCAATTATGACCACATGAGGGTGCCCTTGCATCACGCAGCCCGGCAGCACACGCAGCTGGCAGAGTTTTCCAAATGTCCACACTGAGCATAAAGCCGCTGCAGCAAACAGGGCACATCCACTGGTCTCACGGGACGAAATCTTTCAGCAGAGCACCAGAGCAAAGCAGCAGGGCCTCCTTCCACAGCTTGGTCCAAAATCCTACATTTTAAACAAATAAATATAAAACAAATATCTGAAAGAGGAGCTTACTTTGTGCTGTACATACCGAAACCGTCCGTCACAGCAATCAGCTGTAACTCGACACCACCCCAGAGCGTCAAGAGCACCACAAACTCAGCAGCGCACCACCGACAGCCCACACAGAGGTCTCTGTACAACAAAACCACCTCCTTAAACACTCACCACTACACCTCAATGAGCCTGCAGCTGTGGCCGGCGCCTACCTGTCTTCACGGGAACATGGAAGTGAACACGTCCAAACACCTGCAGTCAGTCTCCAGAAAGAGAAAAAAGAGCACACACACACTCCCTCTTTTATGCAAACACTCCTCTGCCACATCCAGCTGCACTCAATCCACCAGCTGAACATCATTAAGGTCATCCATCCTGCTACACTAGGAAAATTTTGAGCCAACCAAGCATTGACGTCTTCCAGGCACACAAGCAAGGGTGTCAGGGGGCTGCTATTTGCTAGTTCTTCTTAATAGGCAAGTAAATTTGAGTATCATCTGTATAAAGATGATAAGATATGCCATGCTTTCTAAACACCTGACCTAACGGGAGAAGGTATAGGGTGAAGAGAACAGGCCCAAGAATAGAACCCTGGGGGACTCCACAGTTCAGAGGAACAGAAGATGAGGTGGACTCCCCCAGCCTGACAGTAAATGAACGGCCTGTAAGGTAAGAGTGGAACCAGTCCAAGGCTGTCCCCCTGACACCCACGCAGTTCTCAAGAACAGATAAAAGAGCTGCATGGTCGACTGTGTCGAAGGCAGCAGTCAAGTCTAAAAGCACCAAAACGGCAGAATCACCAGAATCAGTGATTAAAAACAGGTCATTAAAAACCTTTAAAAGTGCAGACTCCGTGCCGTGAAATAATTTATAACCTGACTGAAAACTGTCTAAAATGTTGTTTGTTTCTAAAAACTCTTGTAGTTGTACAAGAACAGCTTTTTCCAAAATCTTTGAAATAAAAGGAAGCTTAGATATGGGCCTATAATTAGAGATAACAGAGTTATCAAGACTCGCTTTCTTTAAAAGAGGCTCAACTACAGCCTGCTTACAAAATGCAGGAACTTTTCCTGACATAAGGCTGCTGTTGACCAAAACAACAACATCAGGGTCGATAGTTCCCCAGACCTCTTTAAAGAGTCGTGGGGGGATACAGTCTGAGGGACAAAATGAAGGTTTGAGATTTTTAACAATATTTGATAAATCTGAAAATAACACAGGTTCAAACCGGTCTAACACAGCAGAACAGGTGTGAGCCATGACTGAACTGGCCGAAGTGACAGTCATCCCAGCCCTAATACTGGCGACCTTATCACAAGAAATTTAAAAAGCGATTACAAACAACTTGAGTTGCTTCCAAAGTGGTGGATTGGCCAGGGTTTAACAAAGATCCAATAGTTTTAAAAAGCACACGAGGTTTGTCCCAGTTATCAGAAATTAGATTGGAAAAGTATTTTTGCCTTTTCAGACCTGACCATATTTTGGAATTTTCTCCAACTTTTTTTTAAGAATTTGATAGGAGATGGTCAGTCCATCTTTCTTCCATTTGCGC
Source organism: Thalassophryne amazonica (assembly GCF_902500255.1). NCBI lineage: Eukaryota > Metazoa > Chordata > Actinopteri > Batrachoidiformes > Batrachoididae > Thalassophryne > Thalassophryne amazonica. Next base: position 118,304,632 of record NC_047110.1, read on the forward strand.
TCCGCCCTCCTACACTCACGTCTGGCCTGTCGCACAGTTTCATTCAACCAGGGCTCCTGCCTGGGTTTAGGGTGTATAGCTTTGAGTGGAGCAGTAGTGTTCATAATGGTATTGCATGCCAAAAGAAAAGTAGATGCAATTTGTTCTGTGTCTTAGCATGTGACAGCTACATTGTTTTTTGAGGCCACAAAAAGGGAGGAGAAATGATCTCCCGCTTCTGGCCTCAGCTGCCGCCGATAGCATGCAGAAACACTGGGTTTATTACTGCTGTCCAAAATAAAATTAAATAACACCGGACGGTGATCAGAGAACACTGCATCCAAAAGCTGAACATTACTGACATCAAAACCATTAGTTAAAAGCAAGTCCAACCTGTGACCAAATATGTGCGTTGCTTCAGTAACATGTTGCATAAAATTAAAGGTATCAATCAATTCTAAAAACTCAGTAGCCAAAGGCTTGGACGGACAGCAAACATGAACATTAAAATCACCCAGAAGTAAGATTCGATCATACTGTGGAATAACAGCTGCAAGCAAGTCAGAGAAATCATTTAAAAAATCTTTCTTGTGCTTGGGTGGGCGATAGATAAGTGTGCACAACACAGGGCTGCAGTGTCCCAGTTCAAAGCAGCACACTTCAGATGACGAAAAACATCCAGGCACAATACTTTTATATGCCAAACTGTCTCTGAAAATAGCAGCAATGCCACCACCCCGACCACTGCTTCTTGGAACATTAATGAATGAGCAGTTCGAAGGAACCAGGTCAACAAAAGCTGAGGACTCACCCGCAGAGATCCAAGTCTCAGTCACAAATAATACATCCAAAAAGTGTGTGGAGAAGAAATCCTGCAAAATGAAAGTCTTGTTCATCACGGAACGCGCATTAACTAGCGCACAGTTGATAATCTGTGTATTAGCCTTCGAAGCTACCTGGCTAAGGCCTCGGAGGTTGGCGTGGTTTATGCCTGGAGAGACTTCAGTTCGACGTGGCTTGGTGGTACGTAGCGTCCAGGGCTCCACATCAAGCAGAGGAACCACAGGAACCTGCCAGGAGCCAGAAAAGTTCAAGGCGTGGCACGACGTAAAACGACGAAAATAGTCCATATATTCAATGGGGATATTCTACAAATCTGCAGAATGTGTCAGCCAAAGCTTCAGCTTGACAAGAGTACCCCCACGCTTCCCTCGACGTCTCTTCTTTCGTTTGACAGGTAAAATGCCGGTGCGCGACAGGTACGCAGGAACATTAGCCAGCAGAGGGGAAAAATAAGTTCCACTATTACGATCTGCCTCCACCGAATCCACCGCAGATTTTATTTTCAAAAGCTCATAGCGGTTATAGCTCAGCAGAGAGTCAGTGGACCTTGTCATCAAACACAGTATGATTAAAAAACATACAACTATCGGCAGTACAAGACGGCGTGCCAAGCATGCCGGTGCCATCTTGAAGAAGTCAAGGAAAGAATTCTTTAGTAACCGAGCAGTAAAGACCTGGAATAGTTTGCCACCTGAAGTGGTCTTATCCTCAAGTACAGATATTTTTAAAGCAAATTATGATCTGTATTATAGTATAATGAATGCCACCAGATTTTGATTTTGATTGTTAATAGTTATTTTTATTGAACGTTATGATGTGTCATTGTATGCAATCATGTATACAAATATTTTACACAATAAAATGAATTATGAATTATGAATGAATTATTATTTTTGAAAACACGCTGTGCTACAAAACGTTGCTTCCAAATTAGCGCCTGGTGTAACACAAAAGTGAAATCTTTCGGCTCCTAAAGTATCCGCATCAGCCAAGCTGGAAAGCGATCGTGATTTATGACCTCTGACAAGCTACTGCGCGCTCAAATAGACAAAGCCGAACCAACTATTAGCCACTAACACGTGAGCTAACTAAACTTTAAAATAAGAAACGATTAAATTCGTCAGCGCAAACAAACGTCGATCAATTGAAGGAAAGCTAACGAACAGAAATGTCAAGTCCGCTTACCGACTTCAAATTTATAACACGATAAAATTTAACAGCACAACAGCACATGGGCTAAGCTAGGCCACGCTACGCTAAGCTAACTCTGCTAACTCACTCGGAAAACCTCAGAAAGTCACCAAGCCCCTGTTGAAGAGCATTGTAGAAGGTTGCAGTGCTTAAACACAGTCGTAGACCAGACCAAAGCAGCCAAAAGATAGTTTCCCAAATTTATTTCTTCTCAATGTGTCGATTAAAAAAAGCCCGCTTGGAACTGCGGACAGGACAGGAAGTGAGCAGGGGGAACCCTCTCCCTTCCTTGAGACTCCAAGCCTATTGAACAAGTGATCCCACCTACAGGTGGAGGACCGCATTGCATCCTTTTTGGCTTCAAACTCATTGAGCCGAATTTGTAAATAGTTGACAAGCTTCCTTTTGTGAATACTTGACAGTGATCAGTGAAACTTATTGCATCGTTTAATGATTTCTAACGACTTTTAAACTGATTAAGCTAGTACGATCCTGATTCCAATTGAAAAAAAAAAGTGTTAGTGATTAACTCCTTCACTTTAAATCTCTAAAATCAAATTCATTTGGATTCTAATTTATGACAATTGTCTAATTTTGGATTTTTACTGTTTGTGATTTTCCAAACTAATTCTTTGACTTACACTAATTCTGCTTTCAGCATCGAAATAATCCTACAACCAAAGTGGGGATTACCCAAAGCCAATACTTTAATTGAAGCAATTCTACAACTGAATTAATGAATTCTTAATTTCTTAACCAAGTTCAAAGAAACTTTAATTAATTAAAACAAATTATTCAAACTTTTAATTTAACTAATTAATTAAAGTGTTGATTTTCAGATACTACTAATTAAAAAGAAACGCTCCTTTTCCTTTTTCAGATTTCAAAATCTCTTTTGAAACAAATTTGAGAATAGCTTACAGCGAACCAATTCCTCCGTACACAACTGTAACGGGTATTTTTGTAAATAATTGTGTATCTTGTGTTAACCTGATCATCTCATCTCATCAGGAAATTGAAAATGCCGTTGTCTTCCGCAATGAAGTCACGTGCGCCCCGTGGCTCTGAAACGCCCAGCCACAATGATTCAGACGAGTCAATAACGCAGGTAATATTCAATCTAACCGCAGAGTTATTACCTGGACTTGCCAACAACCTTAAATCCACAACGCAAAGGAAGGTGAGCACAGGAATGTCTGAACTCTGCAGCCAAGCTTTGAACAAAGCGCAAAAAGGGAACAACTTAGCTGAAATGCTAGGAAGACTAGCTGTAACTGCTTTTGCCAAACTGAAGCATTTGAATCTCTGTTATCACAGTCTGTTTCTCAAATCCAGGAACAGAAGGAGGAGAACCAGTGACTGAAACAGAGACAAGATGAGACCGAAAGATCTTTGATCTTTGCTGAGCAACGCATCAAAGACAAAAAGGTAACAGTCACCTTATTCAGTGATGAGGTCCGTGCCCTGGAAGAAACTACCAGTGAACGTGATGAGACAATCACTGACTTACATGACGAACTTAAGCAGGCACATTACAAAATCACAACCCTGCAAAACGAGACTAAAACATGCAGACAAGTTCTGGCTCTTGAAAAATCAAAGAACCAGGAACTGTTATGTGTCGACGCGGGTTGAGGAGCGGACCTGCGTCAGATGGAACCCAACACTAAAAATAACCAGAAAGCGGTTCCAATAACAAAAACAATTTATTTATTTCACCCGCTGGTGCACAACAAAGTGTAAAAACCAAAATAGCGTCCTTCTGGTGGAGTGAAGGCTGGCACGCTCTCCAGCGCCCAAAAGGATCGAAGCCCGGCGCTCCTGGACCCACTACCACCGCCAAACACCCCCCAGGTGGACACGACAAACCGACTCTCTGCGAAGCATAGAAGAGGTGAGGTAAGTCAGCAGTTACAACTAATATCCTTCAAAAGACACACACTATCAGCAACACATTCAGGTCTGTATTTTAAGCTTTATGCAAATGAGCAGCTTCTCACAACAGGTGGAGGATCACTTGTCCGCACGCCACAGCAGTGAGAAGCAAGCTGCACAATTCTCATCACAATTCAAATATACTGCATAACAAAATACCAAGTTAGTATCAACAATTAGTCAAACACTTAATCACCTCTGATGTGTGCTGACAGCATGTGTCCCTCACCCTTCCTGCTTCACGGGCTCGATGTGTCAAACCCAGGCGAGGTCCTCAGCGTCTCACAAATGAACATCACAAGGTCGAGTTCCCGACAGTTGTGCTTGAATCACACATGACTTAAATGCAGAACGCCATCCAATTATCTGCTTCAGCTGAAAGTCTTTAAGGCTGCACGTGAGCACCATTCACAGGTGCTGCACATGATGTTGATGAGGGTGAAGAACTCTTCAGCCAGCACCTTCTCCACAGACAAATCAGTTTTCATGCCACCTGGAGAGCAAAGAAAAGAAAAGAACACCAAAATGTCCAGCCACACCCCCCAACACACAACAGTACCCCCCCTTTAACGGGAAGCCTCCCGGCGACCGAACAGACCAGGCCCGAGAACAGCACCTCCCTCCGGGGTCCTCGTCAGGAAGCAGACAGCACCACGCTCCCAAGGTCCACCACAGACAGCAGGACAGGGCACCGCAGCTGGAAGGCCGGCTGGCATCAACAAAAACCCCAAAACAGTCCCTAGTATAATCGAACACACAAAAAAAAACATAAAACCCACCCAAAACCTCCCCAGGGGACCGTCCCATCTAACCCCGGGAAGAAAAGAAAAACTCCCAAACGCAAAAACCCAACACAGCCCCACAAACACAATACAAACATAAATGCATAAAAGAAAAATAACAAACAACCCCCCCAGAACGACCTGCAGAGCCCAATCCCCCCCAGAAGGCCTTTACCGCCAGTTCCAGGAGGAACAGCCAGAACCAGAATCCCACAAAGGTCCCCAGGTGTACATGGAGCAAACGGCGCCCCCCAGAGGACCGTACCATCAACCCCAGGAGGTACCCTCCCCACAACCCCGGAACCCCAGACCCGGCCACACTTGGCTAGTCGGCCCCAAGCCAATTCCCCCCCAGAGGACCGTCCCATCAACCCTGGAGGTGGAACCCGGATGGAAACAAAATCAAAATCCAACCCCCGGAGGACTACCAAAAACAACCCCGGGGGCAAATAAAACAACCGTAAACCCTGTCACCCTCCCCGGCACCCCGAAAGACCCCAGGTCCCTCCCAGAGCCCCTCGGCGGCTCAATTTTGGCGAACGGCTCAAAACATTAAACCGAGGAAGGGAACAGGAAAAACTAACCCAGCCCCAACCCCAAGGCGCAGCGGAAAACCGGAAATACGTCCGGTGCCCCAACTCGACCATACCCCAGCCTCTCGGGAGGGGTGGAACTACCGAAATGGCGAACGGCAACAGATCGGCCCACCCCTCCGACTGAGGTATGTCTCCGCTGCACCACACCCCGGCAACACCAATGACAAACGGTACAAAGGCTCACCGAGGCTGGAGTGGAACCGGGCCCTAACCAAACCAAGAAAAACGCCCCTAACACCCCCCCCCCCCCCCCCAGGTGCAGAGGTCTTCTGAGAACGCTCAGCGTGACCAACCTGCACCACCCCACAACCCACAAGACGAACGGTCTTGGGGCAAGTGAGGTTGGGGTTAGGGATGTAGGGAAATAAAAAACAACAAAACAAAACGACCCAACAACCCAAACAGAAAATAACTAAAAACACATAAAAAACAACAATCAAGTGAGCCCAGACGGGCTTCTAACCGCCTAACATTCACTCCAGCAGACACGCCACTAACTCCCCAAACAAATTATAACCCCTACTTAAAGAAAACAAAACATTAACCCATACAAGATTTTTTTTTTTTTTTTTTTTTTTTTTTGTGTGTGTTATTTTGCCTGTCCCAGAACACCTGGAGATACGTCACCATTATTCTTCTTGATGCTTATACGTCGGGGCAATACAGTAATCTCCACTCGTCCGAGCTGCATGGGCTCGTCAGCAAGAGGAGCCAGAGGTCCCGTCGGATTAGCCTCAGTGGGGCGAAGAAGAGGCGGCCCAGATCTGTGTCGGGGAAAGCCCCGAGACGAAAAAACCCGCTCTGATGGCCGCCCTCTCTCGCGTCCACGCTCCTTCATCCGATCATCTAGACTTATCACCAACGATATTAGCTCCTCTAAATCGTTTGGCTCGTCACGGACTGCCAGCTCGTCTTTTAATGACTCATTTAACCCATCTACAAACACTCCTCGTAAAGCTGCGGCATTCCAACCTGACTGAGCAGAAAAAATCCGGAAGTCCACGGAATACTCCGCCGCACTCCGCCTCCCCTGCCTGAGATTCAGCAACCGTTGGGCAACGGTATTCGTTTTCACCGGATGGTCAAAAACCAGTCGGAACTCCCGGGAGAAATCCTTAAAGGATCCTAACAATGGCGAGTTGTTACTCCACAACGCTGTGACCCAAGCTAAGGCATCACCTCGGAGCAAATTTGTCATATATGAAACACGGCTCCCATCAGAAGAGAAGGAAGCCGGTCGCTGAGCAAAAACCAGAGAACATTGCATCAAAAACGAAGCACAGGCTTCGACGTCTCCCGCATAAGGCTCCGGATGACAAATAATCGGTTCGGACGCCGAATCTCTGGGTGACGGAGTTATCTGCACCGGTATCGATGGTGCCGCAGCTGGAGCAGCAGGAAGCGGAACGGCTTGCGCTGCAAGCTCCGTAACGCGGGCATCTGTTTGTTTAATTTGGTTTGCGAGATGCTGTAATTGCTCCCATATTTTCTCCAAGTGTTCTTGAACTTTTTCGGCAAAAGGAACCGCCTCTGCCGCTGGGTCCATTATGGAATGGCCGGGAACTACTGTTATGTGTCGACGCGGGTTGAGGAGCGGACCTGCGTCAGACGGAACTCAGCGCTAAAAATAACCAGAAAGCGGTTCCAATAACAAAAACAATTTATTTATTTCACCCGCTGGTGCACAACAAAGTGTAAAAACCAAAATAGCATCCTTCTGGTGGAGTGAAGACTGGCACGCTCTCCAGCACCCAAAAGGATCGAAGCCCGGCACTCCTGGACCCACTACCACCGCCAAACACCCCCCAGGTGGACACGACAAACCGACTCTGCGAAGCATAGAAGAGGTGAGGTAAGTTAGCAGTTACAACTAATATCCTTCAAAAGACAAACACTATCAGCAACACATTCAGGTCTGTATTTTAAGCTTTATGCAAATGAGCAGCTTCTCACAACAGGTGGAGGATCACTTGTCCGCACGCCACAGCAGTGAGAAGCAAGCTGCACAATTCTCATCACAATTCAAATATACTGCGTAACAAAATACCAAGTTACTATCAACAATTAGTCAAACACTTAATCACCTCTGATGTGTGCTGACAGCATGTGTCCCTCACCCTTCCTGCTTCACGGGCTCGATGTGTCAAACCCAGGCGCGGTCCTCAGCGTCTCACAAACGAACATCACAAGGTCGAGTTCCCGGCAGTTCTGCTTGAATCACATATGACTTAAATGCAGAACACCATCCAATTATCTGCTTCAGCTGAAAGTCTTTAAGGCTGTACGTGAGCACCATTCACAGGTGCTGCACATGATGTTGATGAGGGTGAAGGACTCTTCAGCCAGCACCTTCTCCACAGACAAATCAGTTTTCATGCCACCTGGAGAGCAAAGAAAAGAAAAGAACACCAAAATGTCCAGCCACACCCCCCAACACACAACAGTAACTACGCAAACAACTTGTTGACACAGACTTGCGTCTGACGGAAACTCGCCAACAGCTGGAGCTCACGAGCAAAGAAGTGCTCTCACTAAGACGAGACTTAGGCACACTTAAGACAGATGCATGACCTTGACCATACCTATTTGGAGAGAGAAAAACTCCAGTTCCTCTCCACAGGTAAACACTGAGGACTCTTTCCACCTCAGGCTCCAGAAAACTTTGACAGGTGTCGTCAGCCTCTTTCAGTTCGCGCCAGTCGAGAACTTGATAAGATCGCACAAAACATAACTCGCTTTGAGCCAAGTCCTGATGGCTCCCTGGATACTGGTGATTACTTGAATGACATCAAATATTTTCTCAGAAAATTTCCTTAAGTAACCAGTGACCACTTTATCTATCTTGTCAGAAGAATCTCTAGCAGCGAAGTTAGCAGGTTCCTTGAACGCCAACCTGAAGCAGTAAGACAAGACATTGAAAAGCTTTGTATGGCCCTTGAGAAAGAATTCTCCAACCCCGCAGCTCAGACAGGCTTAGCAGCCACCCTGAAAATCAAACAGGGGAGAAAAGAATCTCCCAGAGTGTATTACAACCATCTGCTGCTTGCATACTTTGGTACACGCAATGAGCCAGGCATGGAGGAAGACCTCAGCTTCAAAACCTTGTTTGTTGAAAACCTTCATCCTGCCACAAGCTTCCACCTTGGAATCCTTGGGGACCCCAAGGAAGCCGACATTCAATGTTTGCGTGATCTTGCTTTGAAAGGTTTCACAAAGCAACAGAAAAGAGACTCTAAAGCCACTAAACATCATTCACTTTTGAATGTCAACACTCAACTGTCAGGCCTTGAGCGCAAATGCGCCCCCTGTGGTCCACCTAAGCTCACCACAGGCTCTATACCAAGCTCTCCTAAATGGAAGCAGAAATCTACTCAAAACAGACAAAGCATTCAAGGTGGACCATGTCCACAACAACCGTGGTCCCCCCAAAATGCTCACTACCTTGGATCAAAGACTGATCCAAACTCAAAGACACAACATGGACAGTTTGCACCCAGACGTCGGGAGAAACCCACATACTGGGAAAGACAAACTGCTAACCAACACCAAAGCAGGATTTCCCCTGCAGATGAAAACGAAAACTCTGTCTTTAGGCAGAGAGCTCTAAGCATCCTAAGAGACACCCTCTACGACCTGAAGGAAGAGAACCATCAACAGATGGCTGATGTGCTATCCATCACCTGTACGGTTCCACCTTCAAACGTAGCAACATCATTCCCTCAGTCTAACACAACTAAGGAAAATCACAGACTGACTCAGACACAGATTGTTGGGTATTTTCTCCTCCAAACATTCTTAAAACCTTTGATAAGACAAACAGAGTCAAGAAACACCAGTGAGACAGAAAGTCAAATTAATCACGCGCGGAGTGCAGTCCAGGCTGTACACCAAGGCTACACTAAAGTCTGGCCTGTGCTCCCGCTCTTTTTATTAGAGATGCCCTCATTACATCATAAAACTTGTCCTAAGGGGGAGGGGGGGACACGCGAGACAAGTTTCTTCCCATAACATAAACACATACGTCAATAAGCGCAGCTGTAAGGAAAAACAGTTTCTTTCTTTTACTCTTATCGTTGGAGGTCAGCACATCTCGTTCGTCTGTTGCAGTTATCAGCTGTTGTGCATCTGCCTGGAGTGTCCTGGTCTTCACACAAAGCATCACATCACAACAGTCAAAACAACCTTCAGTTCTTTTACTCCCAGTTCAGCCTGACCCCGTCATGCTTCACTCCCAGTCGTTAGCGGCTACGAAAACAAGTTGTATAATAATAATAAGTACATCCAGCTCCTCATTCCCAGTTCAGATTGACCCCAGCATGCTAAAACAAGGTTGAATAACACGTACATTCTCGGGGTCAGGTGCAAACAGCACAACACCGTTCTCATCAGAAAGAAGACAAAAGGTACAAATGTTTAACAGTGATAACATATATATAAAATCTTTAACACAGATCCCGAGTCCTCGACTCGAAGCTCAAGACCAAACACCATGGAAATGTCCACCTTTCTACTCCAGCAGCACTCGTGGAGACACGGTCGACCTCAAGGAGAAAACGTGCTAATCCAGAAGGGGTCAGCATAAATGAACCAGGCAAACCAAAGCTTTTGTGCAACTTGTCAGAAGACGATAGAACACGAAAACTATACCTGCCTGTAACTCTTGAAAATTCCTTCCAGCAGGAAGCCCTCATTGACACCGCTGCCGATGTCACACTCATGTCAGCCAAACTGTTTAACAAACTGCAGGCTGAAACTAACAAGAACCTTACACACTCACCTTGCTCTGTTAAGATACAATCTTACACTGACAGAGACACAACGATGTCATCCATGGCCCACATCCACCTGATGGTGGGACCCATAAGTTTTGTCCATCCAGTCTGTATATCACAACTGGATACTTTTCCACTTCTTCTCGGCAAAGACTTCTTTGACCGAATTGAACCTCTCATAGACTTTAAGCGGTTGAAACTTTGGGCTCAGGTGCAGCAGCCGCATCCCCTGAAACCGCTACAACCGACTGTCAACTTGAGGTGCTACGCACCTAGACCACCTGACCAAAACGCCAGTCGACCAACCTGCACGTTCCTTCCCCGTAGGGCCGGATCTCACCTGGTGTGTGGCAAAAATTTCCACTGACGTGGATCAATTTAAAATCAGCAGAGATCAAAGAGAAACTCTCTCCAAACTAACAGCATGTAAAAGAAAATGCTACTAAATCCTGTGGTACACTTCGGGTACACCACAAGTGCTGAATAACTCAAACAAATTAAAAATAAATCTTGTCGCGTCGAAATACGCCGCAAACTTCTGCGTCATCCTCGCACCCACAAACTATTAATACCGCGAAAACTACGGCGGACAAACTACATTTGTAAATCTCTAAACTTACAGAGCCTCACAGACGTTACACTCTGACACAGTGCTTTTGTATATAAAATTAACAGTAAGAAACAGCTATGCTGACTTAATAAAATTTCAAAGAAAAACTTTGAATCAGTTGAGTTGAACATACCAAATTAAATGCTCAAATTTTTATCGGTCAATTTCCTCTTAACCTCACATTTACTATTTGAATTTTTTTCCTTGAAATAAATTAGCATGTAGTTAACCCATTATATTTCTTTAAATCTATTTAACTTGTGTAGAAAATGTAATCCAAAATAGTCGAAAAAGACTAAATATACCTATTATTTTACTTAGATCCACCAAGATCATCAAGTATCTAAATGATTTCACGGCTTTGAATTTCCCCAAGATTTTTGAGAGCAAAAATGTTTCTCCAAAAGGAGTAGGACACATTAACAGTAACACACTGATAATTGAGCCACCCAGCCAATCCAATGGGGGGTGAATTGTTGGGAAAGTGTAACGACACGGACCCACAACAGGGGGCGTAAATGAACGGACAGTAGATGAGCCAAAATACACACTTTACTGTTGTGAAATGTGCACAACAAGAATACAGACAAATACAGAATTTGGATTACAATCAAAATGTACACGGTGACGTGTGGGCAGGCTCGAGGGTAGGAGACGTCTGTCCCGAGAAGAACCGGATCCCACACGATTTCCACTGCCACCGAACCCGAAGGTTACTGGAGCCGCCAAGTCCTGAGTCCCCAGGTGGTCACCGTCTCCGACTGTCGGATCTGGTACTGCTGGCAGGATGCAGAGAAACAGATATGATGAGTATGTGGAAACACACCCAGTAAACAGTCAGCTGGAACAACAGTTTCTTTTAAGGTGGGACACCTCCACCTCAGACACCGAATTACCACAGACACCTCGCCTGAAGCACACTTAGAGTTCAGCGTGAGGAGTGAAGACCGTCACTCTAATCACCGGCTGCGAACCCCAGCCTCCAGCTGCACGTATGGATCAGGTATGTCTGTAAACAGTTCAAGAAAGATTACTTATGTTTGGTACAACAACAACGGCTGAGAGTTTACCTCGTAGGTAGACGATATCTCGGCGACGAGGTGAAGATGTCGTCCGGCTTTTGAAGTGTGGGTGATGACCTGGTGATTGGTGACAGCTGTCGTAGTTGATGAGTGACAGCTGTCACTCCCGGCTGTTCCTGTGAGGCGGCAGCGCCCTCTCGTGCCTGAAGCCCGCACTTCAGGCAGGGCGCCCTTTGGTAGTGGGCCAGCAGTACCTCCTCTTCAGCGGCCCACACAACATGAATACTATTTAATTAAAATTTTACTCAATTCTAATTTGATTTCAACCAGGTGAACACTAAAGTTGAGATCTTTTGTACCAGGTAAACCTGGATGAATTTAAAATGTCAAATTCAACTAACTTGCATGTCCTTAATTGTGGGAGGAAGCCGTAACAACCAGACGGACCCACACAAACACTAGGAGAATCTGCAAGCTCCAAATTCTACTAAATAACCTTAAAGACATTCAATTAACTTTTATGTTGAGAAATTTAAAGCAATCTTCCGTTTCAATCGAAACAAAGAATAGGATCAATGATGCAGACCCACAGGGTCTCCAAACTGTTGAAACAGGTCAAACCCTGAACAAAGTAATACTCTTTAGAGTTTACCAACCTAGAAAACAAAATGCTTTGCTTTGTTTTGTTTATTTGAGCCACTCTGTGCCTATGACATCAGCCTTTACAGCAAGCATCGCCAAGGAGGACCTTGTCCATCATCAGCCACCGATGCCTCTTCTCGGCCAGCTTCTTCCTTGTGATGAAGGAATCAACATCATCTATTCCTTCCTCAAATGGGGGGATATGTAGCGCGATGGCCTCGATTAGACCTGATTAAATAAAATATATTAATCCTCTCTCAACCACAAAAACCCACTAGATGCAGAGACTGCATTTCCACCTCAGTGGAGAAATTCCTAAGTCATCTGGAGATCTTCAGATAAGTTTTGGAGACATCACCCCATGGTCGAACACCCCCTTCCAGAGAAAAACAAGGTTGTAATTCATGAACTACATGACATGATAATGGCTTAACGTCAGAATCTGAGCTCCTCCAGGACAGGAGAACCCAAACTTTTATGATCAAGATAAGACAGGAACTCTCCTCATCCAGGGGGGAACCCTTTCCCCACAACCAGATGGGCCATAAATCGTAGATTCTTCACAACTAACTTCTATCTTGAGTAAAACAAAGAGAAGACCTTTGGTTTGAAATAAGAATTTTACATCAGTATGTCTCTCATTGGGTACAGAAGGAAACTCTTGGTCAACTGTATTGAAGAATTCATGATTTTCAGATCAGAGATTGATTAAACCAAATCGAGACTAATTAATTAATTTGAGACTGATAAATTAATGTTATGGTACTTATGCCATATAAAAAAAAAGAATAAGTGGTGCCCCATTAATGCTTAAATAATAAGTATTAAACCCTAAATCAATTATTTTGGTGACCCGTTATTTTGGGGCCTAATCCAGTCTAATTCAATTTGGGAGTTTAATTACTTATTCACTACAACTAAATGCTACATATCAAGGGTCCCCGTAGTGAGGCCTGAATATATGGGTGATTCTTAGACTACGGGCACTTATGTCCTTTGATCATATTGTATGAAAAATAGATAAAAGGGGAAATTTCACACTTTTATAGTTATCTTTATAATGAAAGTGTTTTAAGAAATTTGTTCTAGTAGTCTATGATGACTTTTTCACCTTTTTTCAGCATCATTATATGCAAATGTTGCCGTTTTGTGCTTGTCCCACACCCAGACTTTTGATCTTCAATGATAAAACTGAATGGTAAAGAAACGTTTTTTCTAATGTTTTAAAATATCTCTGAATAAAATATCAGTAAAATAATCAAAACATAATTGTGGTATTCAATGTCATACAACTGTTGTGATTTTTTTAAACAAAATGTAGTTGTCCGACACTATTGCCATAATTTCCACCACAACACTGTAATGTCCCTTTAAACAGTTTGTATGAAAGATTGTTTGGGTAGTTTCTATGGAGATAAACAGTGACATCAGAGCACATGTATATAGCGCCAAATCACAACAAACAGTTGCCCCAAGGCGCTTTATATTGTAAGGCAATGGTGTGGTGGAAATTACATTTACAAGGCCAATAGTGCCCGTAGTTAAAGAATCACCCATATGTAAAGCGAAGTGTCTCCACTCAAATCACCAATAATCACTACTTTCTACATTTTATCGGTGCTCCATGAGTGCGATTCAGTAAATTATTAATAAGTTTATTCCAATAAATTTATTAATATTCACTACATTTTTATTGGTGCCCACGTGTGAGGCTTTATTATTTATATTCACTACATTATTATTGGTGCCCCTTGTGGAGGCATAATATTGTTACATTATTATTGGTGCCCCGTGTGGAGGCATAATATTGTTACATTTTATTGGTGCCCCGTGTGGAGCCATTAATATTCACTACATTTTATATATATATATATATATATATATATATATATACATACCTACATGTACATACATACGCACACACAATGACAATACCAAAAAGAAAAAAACATGCAAAGTTAGTCAATGAACTCAAATTTACAAAATATAACCAAACAATACTGGCACACAATACACAAACCCTGTCACGATTTCAGCCTGATCTGGGGTTTGATTTGGGTTTTCCCTCTTTCTTTTTTCCCCTTCTCATGCCCTGGTCTTGATTTACTAGTTATTTTATTTTCATCATGTGATTATTCTCTGTTCTGTTTTGATTTGTCACTTTGTTTTCTTTACTTGTTTCTTTGGCTTATCATTTTGTTCTAGTGTTCTTCAGTCAGTTGTGTTTTATGTATTGTTTATCACTTGTTTTATCTAGTTCCTCTCATTTGTAATATTTGTTGTACAGTTATGTCAGGATTTGTTTTCTGTTATTATTTAGTCACTGCTTTTTCTTATGGTTTGTCTTACCGCCTTGTTAAGTCAGTTTTGGTTTAATTTTGTATTTATCTCTATTTTCTCATGCAGTTTTTATTAGGTTATCACTTGTTTATTTTACTATTAATACTTGTTTAGTTTTGCTTTACTATCTATGCTCCATGTTTTCTGATCAGTTTGTCATGTTCCTATTTGGTGTATTTTGTCTTCAGTTGTAGCTCTGTTTCACTCCATGCCCTGTTCTGCTCTGTTCTCATCCCGCTCACATCTCTGTCTGTGTTGTCATGTCATTCCACTAGCTTTGTGCCCTGCTCTCACACTTTGTTCCAGTCTGCTTTGTGTTCTCACTTACTTACGCTCTTGGCTCCAGCTCACGTGTCTTTGTCTGTTACTTCACTCCACTCTGTGCTTTCCTTCCTTCACTATCTTGTACTCTGCACAACCTTTGGCTCCCCCGGTCACTCCCCCTTCCAGAGACTTCCACGCACCTGCTTCACATCACCCTAATTTGTTTGCTCCTTATTTAAACCATCACAGTCTCACAGCTCACTGCCAGGTTGTTATCGCTTTATGCACACATCCCAGCCTCTGTATTTTGTCCTGATTTCTTGCTTTGCCATGTACCGTGTTTTGTTCTGTTTTCCTCGACCACGCCTTTTTGCCTCACCCTTGATAACTGTGTTTGCTCGTGCCTGTGAATCCTGCCTGAATATGACTGCGTTCTTGCCAAATCCATATTGTGCTTCTGCTCCGCTGACTGATCACCTGTGTGCTGAACCTGAGCATGGAATAAAGACCATGATTACTCACATGCCAAAAACAAGTCTGGGAGTCTGCTTCGCGGGTCCAACCGCTCCTGGTGTCGGGCAACCGCCCGCCCTGACAAACCTGAAAGTAATAACAAATCAATAGACCTATGTCTTCAACTATAGCATGCAATTTTGTTATTCTTGTAATGTCTTTTAAAGCCTACTGATGTACCAAGTACTTTAATGTTGTCGGGACAGTTGTTCCAGATGTTAACACCTTTGACAGATACACAATGACTTTTTGCAGTAGTTTGGATCCTTGATTTTTCAAACAATAAAATTCCTCTCAAATTAAAACTGGAGTCCCTCAGTTTAAACATATCCTGGACATGTTGTGGCAGCAGTTTATTTTTAACTTTATACATAATTTGTATTGTAAAGTAATCAACCAAGTCCCAGAATTTTAGAATATGCAAACAGGCAAACAATGGATTTGTTAGGTCACAATGTGATTTGTTACAAATAATTCTTACAGCTTTCTTTTGCAACAAAAATATTGGATTAGTATTAGTTTTATATGTATTTCCCCATACCTCAATACAGTAGGTCATGTATGGAACGAGCAATGAGTGATATAAAATAGTTAATGAGTGTTTGGAAATTAAATCTTGTGCTTCATGCAGAATTGCAATGGCTTTTGACATTTTGGATTTAACAAAATTAATATGCGTTTTCCAGCTCAGTTTATCATCAATAACAACACCAAGAAATTTTGTATTACTTACAGCTTCAATTTCAGTATCATTTAATAATAAGTTTCTGCAGGAAATCCTGGACTTGTTTCCAAATATAATACACTTTGTCTTACCAAAGTGTAGCGATAATTTGAATCAAACCATTGTTTAAACTTCTGTAGTTCCTTCTCCATCATGTCCAAGCTCTGTCCCAAGTGATCCCCACTACAAAACACAGTCGTATCATCAGCAAACAAAATACAACTGACGGACTTGGAAACCAAACATGTGTCATTAATATACAGAAGAAACAACAACGGCCCCAGAACTCAACCCTGGGGCACCCCACAAGTAATTTTCATGAGTTCAGAATTTGTCCACCAATATGTACGCACTGATATCTATTGTATAAATAGCTAACTATCCAATCATATGCCAGTCCCCTGATACCATACCTCTGTAGTTTGTCCAATAGCACAGTGTGGTCTATAGTATCAAATGTTTTCTGTAAATCAAAACAAACAAACAAACAAAAAAAAAAACAGTATATTGCTTATTTTCAATTGCATTTGTAATCTGTTCAACAAAATCAATTACAGCCAGTGAAGTAGTGCAATTTTTTTCTAAAACCATATTGCTGTTCATTAAATATGTGATGTTTAGTTATGAAATCATATAACCTCTTTAAAAATACTTTTTCCAAAATTTTGGAAAATTGTGGCAGGAGTCTCACTGTCGTCGCCCACATGGGCGACAGTAAGACTTGGAGGGGGGTGATCGGGAAGCACGGCCTCTCCGATCTGAACCTGAGTGGTGTTCAGTTGTTGGACTTCTGTGCTAGTCACAGTTTGTCCATCACGAACACCATGTTCGAGCACAAGGGTGTCCATAAGTGCACGTGGCACCAGGACACCCTGAGCCGGAGGTCGATGATCGACTTTGTAGTCGTATCATCTGACCTTCGGCCACGTGTCTCGGACACTCGAGTAAAGAGAGGGGCAGAGCTGTCGACCGATCACCACCTGGTGGTGAGTTGGATCCGCTGGGAGGGGAGGAAGCCGGTCAGACCTGGCAGGCCCAAACGTATCATAAGGGTCTGCTGGGAATGACTGGCGGAACCCTCTGTCAGGGAGGTCTTCAACTCTCACCTCCGGGAGAGCTTCTCCCAGATCCCGGGTGAGGTTGGAAACATGGAGTCCGAGTGGACCATGTTCCCCACCTCCATTGTTGATGTGGCCGCTCGTAGCTGTGGTCGCAAGGTCTCTGGTGCCTGTCACGGTGGCAATCCCCGAACACCGGAAGTAAGGGATGCCGTCAAGCTGAAGAAGGAGTCCTACTTATCTTTGTTGGTAGGTGGGATCCCAGAGGCAGCTGACAGGTACCGGCAGGCCAAGCGTGCCGCAGCCCGTGCGGTCGCAGAGGCAAAAACCCGGGTCTGGGAGGAGTTCGGATCGGTCGGCCTTGAAGAGATGTGGTTCTGTTGGCTTCGTCAAATCAGGACCTTCAGTGTGCACTGGGGCGGTTTGCAGCCGAGTGTGAGGCGTCTGGGATGAAAATCAGCACCTCCAAATCCGAGGCCATGGTTCTCGACCGGAAAAAGGTGCTTTGCCCTCTTCAGGTTGGTGGAGTGTCCTTGCCTCAAGTGGAGCAGTTTAAGTATCTCGGGGTTTTGTTCACGAGTGAGGGACGGATGGAGCGTGAGATCGATAGACGGATCGGTGCAGCGTCTGCAGTGATGCGGTCGCTGTATCGGACCGTCGTGGTGAAGAGAGAGCTGAGTAGGGGGGCAGAGCTCTTGATTTACCAATCGATCTACGTTCTGATCCTCACCTATGGTCATGAGATTTGGCTCATGACCAAAAGAACGAGATCGCGGGTACAAGCGGCCGAGATGAGTTTCCTCCGCAGGGTGGCTGGGCGCTCCCTTAGAGATAGGGTGAGGAGCTCGGTCACTCGGGAGGAGCTCGGAGTCGAGCCGCTGCTCCTCCACGTCGAAAGGAGTCAGTTGAGGTGGCTCGGGCATCTTTTCCGGATGCCCCCTGGACGCCTCGCTGGAGAGGTGTTCCGGGCACGTCCCATTGGGAGGAGGCCCTGGGGAAGATCCAGGACACGCTGGAAGGATTACATCTCTCGGCTGGCTTGGGAACGCCTTGGGGTTCCCCCGGAGGAGCTGGGGGAGGTGTGTGTGGATCGGGAGGTCTGGGCGGCTTTGCTTGAGCTGCTGCCCCCGCGACCCGACTCCGGATAAAGCGGAAGAAAATGGATGGATGGATGGATGGATGTGGCAGGAGTGAGATTGGTCTATAATTTGAGAAGACGTGTTTGTCTCCAGATTTAAACAGCGGTATCACTTTAGCCCATTTCATTCTGAAAGGAAATTTCCCAGTGATTAGTGACAGGTTACAAATATACGTAAAGGGTTTAACAATACAATCAATAATATTTTTAATCAAAGACATATCAAAATTATCACTATCAATTGATTTTTTTCCCCCCCTTGAGGTTATGAACAATGTCAATTATTTCATATTCATCAGTTTCTTTAATGAACATTGAATCCTGAATTTTATTAATTGTTTTACAGTAATCCAAAGAACGCAGTCCAGAAGATACAATTGAATCAGCTACATTTTTACCCACATTTACAAAGTAAATCATTCAAATGATCTGCTATAGCTTTATTTTCCTTAACAACTGTACCAGTGCTTGTGTAAAAAAGGGCAGGATATTCTTTAACACCTTTTCTCTTATTTATGACTTAATTTTAAATCTTCCAAGTACCCTTAATGTTTATTTTATTTTTTTCCAATAAATCACTATAATACTGCCTTTTACAAGATCGCATAATGTTAGTTAGCTTACTTTTATGTCATATCTTTTCTCAGCATCAAATGTTCTTAGTTTTAAGAATTGCTTGTACAGAAAATTTTTCTTTTTACATGCATTTTGCAGTCCCTTAGTGATCCAAGGTTTGTCAACATTTTGCTTATTTCCAACATTTGACACCAAAGGGCAATGTTTATCATATAAATAGGAGATAATAGAAATGAATGACTCATAGGATTGATCAATGTCCTCAATGTAAATGTCACTCCAGTTTTGATCCCTGAAGTCCATTCTAAGATTTTCCAAAGTCTCTGTTATTTTCCTCTTGAAATTTGTACTTTCAGTATGGTCAACAGTGGTGGGCACAGTTCCGATAATCCGATAACAGATAATTATCGAAGATAATGTTTTCATTATCGGATTATCTTTTTAGATAACTTTAAAAACCATTATCGGACTAATTATCTTCCGATGAATTTTTGTCCGATAACTTTTAGATCAATAACGTAGTAAACAAAGCTGAACAGCAGCAAACATTTCTAAAATTGAAAATCAATTGAGCATCTACCTGATAAAAGTTTCCTAACAGATGTATGGTTCCACCCTCTGCAAACAGAAGACAGCTGCTTCTATGCACACTATCCTCTGCAGGCAAAGGAAAAACTGGTTTAAAAAAATAAATAATTTCCTTTAACACCATACTGATACGCTGGCAATATCAACCAAGTCATCCAGAGGCATACATTTTTAACTTATGGTTCAAATTTTAACCAAACTAATTTTGGACAAGTTATTTAAAATTACTGTCATGTCTGAAGTTTTATAAAGTGAAAATAACACATATATGTTTTAGTTTTAAAGTAATGTGCTAATGTCACAGTGGTCTTTTTTTAGTTAGGGTTTTTTTCTTTATGGTTTATGTGTGCATGTGTGTGGGTGTGGTTAACGTTGGGCCAGGACACTGAACGCCCCCTTCTTTTTTTTCTCCCTCTCCCTGTCAGTGTGCTGGAGGTCGAACCCGTGGTGATTGAAGAAGGCTTCCTGCTTTCCTCCCCTCTACAAAAAGGACAACGCAGCTGGTGTTTTAAGTGCATTGGACACTATTTGGACTTTGTTAGTTGTTGTTCGGTTTTATCATTAGTCCTTTTTTTCCTTTCTTTTCTCCAAGTACAGACTATCTATCTAGTTTTATTGCTGGGAGTTATTTTCTTTTATTGGGATTCTTTATAACTGTGTTTTATATCTATTTGTACTTTTTTGATTCTATTACTTGTTTACTTGTTTAGTATTTGATATTATTGATATCATTTCCAAACATTTGGTATCCACAAACTTGACATTATTTATTTTTGGCGTTGTCGGCAGGATACCAATATTGTTTGGAAATGGATGCAGCCCCAAAAGGTTCGGACTCGGCCATTACTGCACAGTTTGTCATGCCGTGGTTTATGGGGGCAGCTTTTATACCGAAATTTGATGGGGAAACTACTAAATTTGCTCAGTGGAGGGCACAGGTAGAAGCTATGTTGAGGGCACAAGGGCTAAGCCAGCAACAACAAGCAGACTTTGTTCTGGGGGCATTAGAGGGCAATGCTAAGCGAGAGTTGCAGCTTGCTAGCTCAAGGGAGAAGGATACGGGCAAGAAAATTCTTGATTTATTACAGACCCTGCATGCACAGTCAACTAGTAAAGCACAGCTACGAGCTAATTTTTTTAATTGTAAACAAAAGATTGATGAAACTGTTAATGATTTTATTTTGCGGTTAAGAGAGTTATTTTCTAGATGGCAAGAAAATGATGAAGATGGCACCAGTGGGGAAGATGAGGCACTGTTGGATCAGCTTATGGTGGGCTTGAGGAAGGGGCCAATTAGGCAAGAATTGATCCGACAAATGAGACGTCAAAGAACTATGTCCTTTAAGGATGCCTGCAAAGAAGCCCAGGCTTTGGCACAGAAGCTCGATGAGGACGAAGAAGCCACTATCTCGAATAGAGTCTCCTATGCCCCACAAAGCCAGGCAGCATTTAACCCTGATCAATTAAAAGCACAGATTAAGGCCGAGATCAAGGAAGAATTGTTTGGTGAGATAAGGACTGAGATTAAAGATCAATTAAAAGCTCTCTCTTCTCATCTTATTACAGAGATGAAGGCCCAGTTTTCCATCCACAGTTTACCACCTGTGGCTGCATCAGCTCCCCGCAAAGGGGTGCCAGGGGATACTACTGCTGCCATTTATCAGTAGGATTCAGAGGGCTTGTGGAGCAGCCAGTCATGTGCAGCGCCGGTGCCCTCAGAGGTCAGTTAAGCCACAGGATTTTTAGCTTCCCCTGCAGCTGAGGGCCAAGTCGCAGGGGCAGTAAATCTGGAGCAGGAGACCAAACCAAATGCCACCGAGCCTGGGATTGACTCAGAGCCGAAGTCTGCCCTTGTCGGTGAGTGCCCTGATGTTCTAATAAAGTTGAATAATCGAGCTGTTCCTTTTGTACTTGATACCGGGTCGCAGGTCACGCTGATGAGCCAAAGTCTATTTAAGAGGCACCTGGAAGGGACTGGGGTGACTGGTGCCAATACTGTGCCTTGGCTGACTCTCTGGGCTGATAATGGATTGAAGATACCCTATATAGGCTATGCTCTTGTTGATTGTATGGTGGGAGGCGTTGATGTTCCAGGTAAAGGGGTAATAATTGTAGAGGATGGCTGTTTGGGCCCCGATAAGGGCATACTGTGGATGAACATTATAAGGCCAGTCTGGTCCGCCCTTACAGAGGGGAGTCATCCGGGGTTGCTACCTTTTAAAACTGTGATGCCATCTACAGAGAGTGAAGCCTGGTCTAGAGCATTTGTGGATTGTCAAAGGGCAGCTAGCAAAGGTCCGGTACCATTGTATGAAGGGGTTGCCAAGTTGCCTCACCAGTTGCCAGTAGTCATCCCTCCTCAGTCGGAGATGGTTTTGTGGATGCAGATAACTCCCACCTCTTGTAATTCATCTTGTATTGTGGTTGAACCTCTTCCAGAGGGTGATAAAGAGTGGCGTATAGGGCGGACCTTGGCCACAGTGACAGAAGGGCATGTTCCATGCAGAGTGTGTAACCCTAATCCATATCTGGTGGAAGTCCCGCAGCGACAGCCAGTGGCTAGTGTCAGGGAGGTTATGGTGGCGGATATCCAAGGAGAGCAGGAGCTTGTATTGAACCCTGTAGCCCCAGATGTTGTTGAGGTGACCGTGAGACGTGTGGGGGTGGGGGATGGAGAAGTTGAACATTTACATTCTGTGTTTCCCCTCCCGGGAGGTGGCCTTACTCCGGGACAGCAGGAGGAGTTGACAGCCTTGCTCTATAGATGGAGGAAGGTTTTTTCACAACACGAGGAAGACTTTGGCCGAACTGGAGTCGTTAGACACCAAATACCAACAGGCTCAGCACCCCCTAGTCGAGAGCGGTATCGTCCAGTCCCTCCTGCATTATATCAAGAGCTACAGACACTATTAAAGAATATGCTTGATAGTGGAGTAGTGAGGGAAAGTGATAGCCCATGGGCTGCCCCGATTGTGCTTGTGAGGAAGAAGGATGGTGGTTGGAGATTTTGCCTGGACTATAGGAAACTCAACGCACTGACTCATAAAGATGCTTATCCCCTACCTCGCATAGAGGAATCTCTGATGGGGCTGAAAGCGGCCAAATGGTACTCCACTCTGGATCTGGCCAGTGGTTACTGGCAGGTCGAGATGGACCCTGCTGACCGTGAGAAGACACCATTTACAACTCCTTTTGAGCTGTATGAGTTTGAGAGGATGCCCTTTGGCTTATGTAATGCCCCTGCCATGTTTCAGAGGCTGATGCAGCGCTGTTTGGGTAGTTTGGTTAATGACTCTCTGTTGATATATCTAAATGATGTTGTGGTCTTCTCTCCAGATTTCAACAGCCACCTGAAACATCTGGAAGAAGTGTTTCAAAGGCTGAGCCAACATGGCCTTAAGTTGCAACCAATGAAGTGTAGCCTTTTTCAGTGGGAGGTGACTTATTTAGGCCATGTGATTAGTGAGAAGGGAGTAGCAACTGATCCTACTAAAACTGCGGCAGTAAAAGAATGGCCAGTGCCTCAGACATCAAAACAGGTGAAATCGTTTCTTGGCTTTGCCGGTTATTATAGATGGTTTATCCCTGGTTTCTCAAAGATTGCCACACCTCTTAATGCCTTGACTCGGAATACTGCGCATGATGTTAAGTCGACATTAGTGGACTGGTCTGAGGAGTGCCAGAAAGCCTTTGATACTCTCAAGGCAGCTTTGGTAAATGCTCCCATTTTGGCTTATGCTGATTTTTCGTTACCTTTTAGATTATACACGGATGCCAGTTTTGAAGGCCTTGGTCCTGTATTTCTCAGGTCCAAGGTGGAAAAGAGCGAGTCATTGCCTGCGCTAGTAGAAGTCTCCAGCCTGCTGAGTGCAATGACTAAAATTACAGCTCCTTTAAGTTGGAACTGTTGGCCTTGAAATGGGCAGTGACTGAAAAATTTAAAGACTATCTTTATGGCTCTGAGTTTGTTGTTTTCACAGATAACAATCCACTAGTGCATCTCGATACAGCCTGTTTGGGAGCAGTAGAACAGCGGTGGGTGGCCCAACTTAAAATTTCAGGTACACGATTAAATATCGCCCTGGTACCCAAAATAAAAATGCTGATGCGCTTTCTAGGCTTCCGGAGTGAGGGCTAGAGGTGTCCTCTGGGTATGTTGCAAATGCGGTGGTGGCTGGAGAGGTATCTTGGGGTGAACGCCAGGCTAAAGATCCAGACCTTGTACAACTGCGTCAGTGGAAGGAGCAGGGTATCCCAAGACCTGGGGTATGTGGAGAGACCTCCCAGTATTTAAAAGGACTTGTGAGGGAGTGGGAGATTACAGGATGGGGTGTTGGGAAGAGTGTGGGAAGAGCCTGGGATTGAATGAAATGTTTCAAGTTATTGTCCCAAAGCAAGAGAAAAGGGAAGTATGGCGGGCCTACCATGAGAGGTTGGGCCACCCAAGTGGGGAGAGGACTGGAGCAGCCCTGTGACAGCGCTGTTACTGGCCAGGAATGTTGCAGGATGTTAAAGAATGGACTGAATCCTGTCACCACTGTATTTGCACCAAGGTTGGTCCATCCGTGCGAGTATCATTGCGCAATTTTCGCAGGGGGGCGAGAGGGAAACTAGCCCCGAGGTGGGGCCCGGGATTGTTTGTGGTGGTGGGTCGACTGAGAGAAGACCATCCCGTTTATATTGTTCACCCCGAAGGTAAGGGTGCTCCAACACGCACTATCCATCGTAACAATCTCCGTGTGTGCCTTATTGACAGCGTGCAGGAGGAGTGAGAGGAACCAGTGGAATTACAGATACAACAGGAAAAGCTACCACCGCCTACTTGGTGGCTTCCCAGACTTGTCCCCTGCCAGATGGTGCCGGAAGAACAGAATGGGCATCAGGCTGAACTCCCTAGCCCTTCAGAAGAACCATTGGTCCCCGAAGTGCCTATCGTGCGTCGCTCGCAACGTTCCAATATTGGTGTGCCCCCAGCCCGGTATCGTAAGTAATTGGCCGAGACGACCAATTTTTAAAACTGGGGGAAAATGTCACAGTGGTCTTTTTTAGTTGGGGTTTTTTTCTTTATGGTCCCTCAATTATTTTAGTTTTTTTTTTAATTTGGGTGTTGTGTCTGTTTGAACAGGTTTTTTTTTTGTATGTACTTGCTTGTAGTGTTTTATTGGGTTGTTATTAGTGGTAGGTGTTTGGGAGAAACTGGACTAATTGAATTGCTCCTCCCTCACTGAACTTTATTGGCTGATTTCAAAGCTGGAGGCTGGTAAAAGAGGGGCGGAGGGTGCAGGAGGGGTAACCCGGTCAAAGGGAACCAGGAAGCGGCTGTACGGGAGGAAGGTGTGAAGACAGAGATGCGAGGAGATGGTGCAACTGGGGAAATCTCATGCTTGATGAGCTAAGTGAAAAGGGACGTTGTTTTGCAGCGCGCAGATTTGGTTGTGTGGTCTAACGTTGTTTGAGTTAGGCCACTAAAAGCTGTCTTGTTTTGTAGCGTGCGTCTCCGTTGGCTTCCTGGATATCGGGCCGGAGCGTTTTTTCCCGATTCATCAGCGGTGTGAGCAAGGACAACCACACTTGGAGGCGGGGCCCCGGAGAGCGATCCAGACTCGACGTGGAGAGAGGATTTGACGCTCCATAAGCTAAGTAAAAAAAGGAATGTTGCCCTGCAAGAGCCAATTGTGTGCGTGTGTGTGGTTAACGTTGGGCCAGGACACTGAACGCCCCCTTCTTGTTTTCTCCCTCTCAGTGTGCCGGAGGTCGAACCCGTGGTGATTGAAGAAGGCTTCCTACTTTCCTCCCCTCTACAAAAAGGACAACGCAGCTGGTGTTTTAAGTGCATTGGACACTTTTTGGACTTTGTTAGTTGTTGTTCGGTTTTATCAGTCCTTTTTTTCCTCTTTCTTTTCTCCAAGTACAGACTATCTATCTAGTTTTATTGCTGGGAGTTATTTTCTTTTATTGGGATTCTTTATAACTGTGTTTTATATCCATTTGTACTTTTTTGATTCTATTAAAACTTGTTTAGTATTTGATATTGTTGCCATCATTTCCAAACATTTGGTATCCACAAACTTGACACTAATTTTTAAGGTTTTAGTGTGGACATGCTGTGCCGAGCACTGCATTATGGGCAGTGGTGGGCACACTTCCGATAATCCGACAACAGATAATTATCAAAGATAATGTTTTAATTATCGGATTATCTTTCTAGATAACTTTAAAAACCATTATCGGACTAATTAGCTTCCGATGAATTGTCCTCCGATAACTTTTAGACCGATAACGCAGTAAACCCAGCTGAACAGCAAACATTTTTAAAATTTAAAATCATTTGAGATCTACCTGGTAAAAGTTTCCTAACAGTTGTATATAGTTCTACCCTCTGCAAACAGTAGAGAGATACTTCCAGGAAAAACCACTCTACCTCTGTAGGCAAAGAACTAATCACCAAAAAAAAAATAAAAAATAAAATCATTTCCTTTAACACCATACTGATACACTGGCCATATCACCCAAGTCATCCAGAGGCATACATTTTTAACTTATGGTTCAAATTTTAATAAAACTAATTTTGGACAAGTTATTTAAAATTACTGTCATGTCTGAAGTTTTATAAAGTAAAAATATCAGACATATGTTTTATTTTTAAAATAATGTGCTAATTTTTAAGGTTTTGTGAGCACATGCTGAGCTCAGCAGTGCATTATGGGTAGGACAGGGTGTTCACGACAGGACAAATGCATTTCAGACACTCTGTTCAGGCTCCACGGACAGCAGCATTAAACTCTTGTGCCTAAAACTCTCGCGAAGATATTCTCTGGGTTTATAGATGTTATTGTATTTGTGTTTGTTAAATTCCACGCATCTTAAATATAGCAGACGGATTATCTGGGATTTTGTTTTGGAAAGATTTCAAGGCCTCTACTGCCATCTACTGGACAGTGGTGTTCATGGCAGTATTTTTTTTTTTTTTTTTTTTTTTTTTTACAAATTAAGTTTAAAAACAAAACAACAGCATTACAAGCATTACTTGGTTTTCCTATCAGGTGTACCAATCGGAGCGTCATGACTGAGCGCTAGCAGCAATTAAGAGATTATCACCCCGTTTGCGCTTCAACTGCCTTGTTTCTGCTTACAATCAACTTTAGAATGATTAAGAGGTTTGACATTGTCATCTGACAGTTAATAATCACATTATTAGTGTGAAGTTCGCTGATCCACAGCAGGATTGTTTTCCACCGGCGCGGCTCCACCGAGGTCCGAGGCGTCAGTGCAGTTCCACCGGCGCGGCTTTACCGAGGCCCGAGGCGTCAGTGCAGTTCCACCGGCGCGGCTTTACCGAGGCCCGAGGCGCCAGCGCGGGGTTATCTGACCATGGGTCCGAAGAAGGCACTGACGGCGGAGGAGGGAGACGATATCAAGAAGTCACTGGACTTTTTGTCTGAGGAAATCTCTGTTGTTAAAATGCAGCAGAAATCCATTATGGAGCTGGTGGAAGAAGTGAATGCTCTCCAGATCCAGAATGCCGAGAAAGACCGGCGTCTGGTGTACCTGGAGAACCGTGTTGTGGAGTTGGAACAGTACACAAGGATGAACGACGTTAGTATTACAGGAATTCATCTTAAACCTCGATCCTACGTATGGGCGGTGTCAGAAGACAGCGGAGGGGAGGCCAGCGAGCAGGAGGCCAGCTCAGTGGAACAACAGGTGGCTGACTTCCTGCAATCTAAAGGTATTCAAATGGACTGTAATAACATTGAAGCGTGCCACCCCCTGCCCAGGAGAGAGGATGGAGACAAGCGAGCTGTTATAATGAGGTTTGTCAACAGAAAACATAAAATGGCATTGTTAAAACAGGGACGGAAACTCAAAGGAACAAACGTATTCATCAATGAACATCTGACCAAAAGAAACGCAGACATTGCCAGGAAAGCTCGTTTCTTAAAAAAGCAGGGAAAAATTCAACAGACATGGACATCCAACTGCAAAACATTTATCAAATTGAATGGAACACCAGAACAAGCGAAGGTTATGGTAATCAGGAACATCGAGGATCTGGACAAATACGACCAATAAGGTATGAGGACACAAACACATCACAACACCATGACACAGACCAGAGGAACCTATTCATCTACTACATCATCTACATCTGGAGACAAGAAGGATATAACTCAAAGGATTGCTGATCATGGAAAAGTAGAACTGAGAACATTTAAATACACAGACCACAATGTACTGGACTTGGAGCACGATATAGACCCGGACAATAATTTCTTCTCAAATATCAATGACAGTTGTTGCTATTATACAGATGAACAGTTTAATCGGATCATTAGAACAGATAACAAATTATCAATAATCCATTTCAACAGCAGAAGTCTATATGCAAACTTTAACAACATTAAAGAATATTTAAGTCAATTTAAAAAAATATTTAACATAATTGCTATATCAGAAACATGGATCATGAAGATAAAGGAATGGATTTTGAACTGGATGGATATGAATTTAATTGTGTAAACAGAAAGAATAAGAGTGGAGGAGGAGTGGCTGTGTATGTGGATAAGAACATGGATTATAAAATAGTAGACAATATGACAACTGTGATTGATAACTTATTAGAATGTATAACTATTGAAATATGTGAAGAAAAAAGCAAAAATGTATTAGTCAGCTGTATATATAGAGCACCAGGATCTAGTATTGAAACATTCACTGACTGTATGGAAAAAAATGTTCTCAAAAACTAATCAAAAAACTGTGTTCATTTGTGGTGACTTAAATATTGATCTGCTCAATCCAAATAAGCATAAAATAACATGAATTTATCAGTATAATGTACAGTATGAGTTTATATCCAAAAATCACCAGGCCAAGAAGAATTACATCCCATAGTGCTACCTTAATTGATAATATATTCAGCAATGATATTGAGAATAACACTGTGAGTGGATTATTAATCAATGACATTAGTGATCATCTACCAGTTTTCATCGTTTATAATAGAAACCATCGGCGGAATCAGCCAGAGGAGAAAATAAAATACAGGCGAGTGCGGACAGAGGAAAACATGAACACACTAAAGAAGGATTTACAGGAGCAAAACTGGGAAAAGGTAGACAGTGAAAGTGATGTTGATAGTGCATATGTAGGAAGGAATATTATAGTAACATATAATAACAAAAACAATATTAAAGGAATATGGGATATATTAAATAGCATTATCAAAAATGGTAATAAAAAACAGAGTTACCCTCAGTATTTCATTGATAATAATGTCAAGAAGGAAAATAAGGATGAGGTAGTCAACGGTTTTAATAATTTTTTTGTAAATATTGGACCAAGCTTGGCAGAAAAAATTACCGATTCCCAACCTGAGGATTGGGATAATAATCTCATAGAAAGAAATCCCTGTTCAATGTTCCTCACAGCAGTGGATGGAAAAGAAATTATAGACATTGTGAATAATTGTAAATATAAAACATCTACCGATTTAAATGAAATTGATATGGTGGTGGTAAAACAGGTCATTGAATGGATTGTAGAACCATTAACATACATCTGTAACTTATCATTTCAAACCGGTAAATTTCCCAATCAAATGAAAATAGCTAAGGTTGTGCCGCTGTATAAGACTGGGGATAGACACCACTTCACAAATTATAGACCTGTTTCTTTGCTTCCACAATTTTCCAAATTATTAGAAAAGTTATTCAATAATAGATCAGACAAATTCATAAATAAATATAAATTACTTACTGATAGTCAATATGGATTCAGAGCACATAGTTCAACATCACTTGCATTAATAGAGTCAGTTGAGGAGATTACAAACGCCATAGACCACAAATTACATTCAGTTGGAATATTTATAGACCTTAAAAAGGCTTTTGATACAATTAATCATGACATATTAATCAATAAACGTGAACAGTATGGGATTAGGGGGTTGGTGTTGCACTGGGTGAGAAGCTACTTAAGTAACAGAGAACAGTTTGTGAAGTTGGGGGAATATACATCATCATGCTTGGACAATGCTTGTGGTGTCCCACAGGGGTCAGTATTGGGTCCAAAACTGTTTCTAATTTCTATAAATGATATTGTCAATGTTTCCAAAATATTAAAATTAGTATTATTTGCAGATGACACAAGCATTTTTTGTTCAGGGGGGGATTTGCAGGAGTTACTGAGGAGGATCAGTATAGAAATGGGAAAATTGAAAATATGGTTTGACAGAAACAAATTATCATTAAACTTAAGTAAAACAAAATACATGTTATTTGGCTATTGTAATACAGACATACAGGTTCAGTTACAAGTCGAGGGGGTAGATATTGAAAGGGTACATGAAAATAAGTTTCTGGGGGTGATAATAGATGATAAGATAAACTGGAAGACTCATATAAAACATATACAAAGTAAACTGTCAAGAAGCATTTCAGTTCTAAACAAAGCGAAACATATTCTGGACCACAACTCACTCCGCATTCTTTACTGCTCACTGGTTTTACCATATTTACAGTACTGTGCAGAGGTATGGGGTAATACTTATAAAGGTACAACACAATCACTATCAGTAATGCAGAAAAGAGCTATAAGAATTATTCATAATACTGGCTATAGAGATCATACAAATCCACTATTTTTACAATCCAAAATCTTAAAATTCACAGACTTGGTTCATTTTCAAACAGTACAAATCATGTATAAAGCAATAAACAATTTACTTCCAGCAAATATAAAAAATATGTTTTTTAACAGACACCCTCTCTACTTTTAAGATTAGGCTTAAAACTTTCCTTTTTGCTAAAGCTTATAGTTAGGGCTGGATCAGGTGACCCTGAACCATCCCTTAGTTATGCTGCTATAGACTTAGACTCCTGGGGGGTTCCCATGATGCACTGTTTCTTTCTCTTTTTGCTCTGTATGCACCAATCTGCATTTAATCATTAGTGATCGATCTCTGCTCCCCTCCACAGCATGTCTTTTTCCTGGTTCTCTCCCTCAGCCCCAACCAGTCCCAGCAGAAGACTGCCCCTCCCTGAGCCTGGTTCTGCTGGAGGTTTCTTCCTGTTAAAAGGGAGTTTTTCCTTCCCACTGTCGCCAAGTGCTTGCTCACAGGGGGTCGTTTTGACCGTTGGGATTTTTCCGTAATTATTGTATAGCTTTGCCTTACAATATAAAGCGCCTTGGGGCAACTATTTGTTGTGATTTGGCGCTATATAAAAAAATTGATTGATTGATTGATCAGGGGATTGCAGTCTGATGGGGAAATTTAATTTAAAGCATCAGTGGGCACGAACAACATTAAAAGGTTTCTGTATTTCTGTCTGTGGGGTGAGGATGTGGAACAGATTGGGAGTGGGGCTCAAGCAATGTCCAAGCATGAACCAGTTCAAACAGCGGTACAAAAATATGTTTTTTTTCTAGGTATAGGGAGGAGGAAGGGTAATGAGGGTTAGGGTGTTTTTGTTTTTTGCTTCGGCTTGTATATAGTATTTTGTGTGTAAGTAGGTATGTGTAGGTGTATATATATATTATATATATATATATATATATATATATATATATATATATATATATATATATATATATTGATATCAGTTTAGGTGTGTAGGAATCTATGTGTATTTGTGGCAAAGGGTATTACTGGTTGTGGGGAAGAAGGGGTTGGGATAAATAAGCTGATGCTTCACCCTACCCCTTTCGGACATGTTGGTACACAGTAGGAACTTTTTGTTGTTGTCTTCACTGATCTATCTTGTAATTGTTGTTGTATCAAATGTTCAAAATAAACAGTTTTCATTCATTCATTCATTCATTCATTCATTCATTTTCATTCATTCACAAGACAGCTCTGTGGTGTTTGTACAGGCACAGTGCGAGCAGTTGGACACTTGTAGCTCTGCAGCAGCAGGATACCGTCACGACGGCCGACCACAATAATATCAAACAGATTTCATTTTCATTCGACCATACGATCGGCGATCAGGAGGTGGTCGTCAGATGTTAAATGCAGCTTGTTACTCCATGTACACTACACGATGCAGGACACGCGATTACCTGAAACTCGGTCCAAAAAATTCTCTCACACAGTGTAAAGCCAACATTTATGTGTCAACAATATTGAGTGCACGTTTTACAACATAGTAAAACGTGCGCACATTCTCTCCACATGTAAAACATTTTGCGATGACACTTCCAGGGCTCCGTAAAAATGCCCATTTTTACAAATAAAAAATGGAATATTTTACAGAAGCACATTTATCTCAATTATCTGTAAACACCAACACACGTCACATTAACGTGTTGGTTTACATAATGAATGAATGAACCAATCAGTGTTTAGAAGAGGCACATTTTACCCAGAATCCTTTGCAATCTGTCTGTGTGTGTTACAAAACCTCAGAATTGGTGCATTATTCAACATTAAAAGATATGTTATATTTTAACTTTGTACAAATGACAGAATTGACATTAATGGAGTTATTCTATCAGTATTCACACAAAACCATAAGTCAGGATGCCTTTATTTTTCAAGACCTCTGCCTGACCGGAGCATTGTGATTGGTAGAGTTGGCTTTGTGACTACTCTTAGGGTGCTTCAGTGCTGTAGCCGTGTAGCTTCCAGCAGGGGGCAGTATGTTCAAACATCAAAATGCTGACTCATTGAGTCTTTCATCGCTTCCAAAAGCTATTGTGGTGTTAAAACTCAAATTCAGCTTGTTAGTAGTTGCAAATGTACCAGAGACAACACTGGAATTTTATTGGTTATCTGTAACTTCCGATACATTTTTGGGTAGTTTATCGGTTTATCTTTATCAAAGATAACTTTTCAGTTATCTGATTATCTGTTATTGAAGTTAATTTTTGGTTATCTGTGCCCACCACTGATGGTCAGTTTTGCCAACTAAAGAATTCAAAACTACAAAAACTGGCAAATAATCACTGATATCACTAATAAGTAATCCCCCCTCTAAATTCCCCACGGAAACATTTATAAGTATATTATCAATAAGTGTTGCTGTGTTCGCAGTTATCCTCGTTGGATGCGTAATCACTGGATACATTCCCAAACAAAACAGAGTTTATAAATTCAGTTATATGTATTTGACCGTGAGGATTTAAGAAGTCAATGTTGAAGTCTCCACAAACAAATACAGACTTATTATTTTTAATAGTGTTGTACAGCTCAACACTGTGTTGAGATGTATAACTGAGTATCATCAGCATAGCAGTGAAAGGTAATCCCAAAACGCCAGAATATGTGCCCAAGGGTGCTATATAAAGGGAGAAAAGCAGGGAGCCTAAAACAGACCCCTGTGGAACCCCAAATTTCATGTCACTAAGGTTAGAGGTAGTGTTACTGTACAAAACACAGTGAGAACGACTGGTCAGGTATGATGTCACCATGTCAGGGCACTCCCAGTAATCCCAAAATGATTTCCAGTCTATCAGTAGAATATGATGATCCACTGTATCAAATGCAGCACTGAGATCTAACAGCAACAGAACCGTAGTGGTGTCCGAATCCATTGTAAGCAGAAGATCATTCATCACTTTAGTGAGAGCCGTCTCTGTGGAATGATTTTCTAAAAGCAGACTGCAGTGGCTCAAAGAGATTATTTCAGTAAGATAGTCTACGAGCTGTCGTGAAACCACTTTTTCCAGAATTTTAGAGCAAAATGATAGATTTTATATCGGCCGATAATTTTCAATACACTAGGCCCTAGTGTATTGACCCTAGTCACTAGGGTCAAGATTAGGTTTTTAACGTAATGGTTTAATCACTGAAGATTTGAAACATTGAGGAACAGATCCAGAAGTTAAAGTCAGATTAATAATTTCCAGCACAATCAGCCCAGAGTGCGCTACAAGTCCTTAAACAGTTTTGTTGGTATAGGATCAAATAACAGGTTGTGCTTTTTGTTGATGTACGAGTTGCATCAGCATGCCTTGTGAGATACTATCAAATTCTGTAAATCTAGGTAATACCTCAGTAGTGGCGCCCACCTCAATAGCAGGGTGTAGTGGCTGGTTAAGGCATGCTGGGATATGTTTAACCCAATGTCTTCGATTTTCTTCTCAAAGTAATCCAGGAAATCTTGTGCTGTAAAAGGAGAGCGAACTACAGGTGGTTGTCCATGAATAAGTGTTGCCACCGTGTCGAACAAGAACTTTGAGTTATGCTTGTTTTTGTTGATCAAATCAGAGTAATAGGTCCACTTGTAGCCAGTAATGCATACTTATATTCTAAGATAGCATCACAACACGCAAGGTGGAATACTTCAAATTTGAACTACGCCATTTCCATTCTAGGGCCTCTAGCCTTTACTTGAGGTCACGCAGTGTTATGTGTCGGACGCAGTCGGAGCACCGACCCAGCATTTGACAGGACCCAGCAGAAAGGAAACAGAGCACAGTTCAAAGGATAACAGAATTTAATGACATAACAGTGAGTGCTCAATTAATAACCAATAAGTGCGCGGTCTGGCGAGGTGGAAAAAACGGCGCGCTCCCAGCAGCACAAACGGTCCGGAGCCAGAACAGGTCGGACCCAAGGACCCCACCGCACCCCCCAGGTGGCCGCGACCAACCTAGTCTGTGAAAGAAGAAACCATAATGTGAGTCCACCACTCCACACACAGAGAGACCACTCAAAGGTGTACATAATCAGCAAACACTTCCTGCTTAATCACCAATCAGCTTCCCACCCTGCAGGCATGGAACACCCAGTTCAATTCTCCACTGCAGTGGAAGCTGATTAAACGACTAACATAACAGCTCAATATAATAAGGTGTGAGGGACACCACATCTACTGACTGTACTTATGTTAGTCACAAAACCTAAAGTACCTCAGAAAGTGTGCTGACGAGCGTGAGACCTCACCCCCTCCTCTTTCACAGACCATTGGCATCAAAACCTGGTACGGATCTCTGCGTCCATAATGATGAGAGGGTTCTCCAAACGTCGATCTCACCCGTCTGGTCCACAAGGTCGAGTCTCTGGCAATACACACTGTGTACTCCAGACTTAAATGCAACCATGCCCCAATCCATACAGATGCACCACAGCTTGTGAGTCCTGACGAGCTGCACATGACAAGCCTCAGGTGATCAGGGTGAGGTTCCTGATAACTCAGCCACACATCAGCCACTCAGTCCTGAACGCATGCCCACCTGGAAGGAAGACAGAAAACAGAAACAAAAGCCAGCCAGGCACCCCACCACACAACACGCAGGTAATCATTGAACAAGGTGACTGTGAATTTGGGGGAGTGCGGTTTAACACAGGTGGCGCAATCATGGTCGAGTGTAGTTTTGAGCACTGAGTTTAAACTATCCACAAGACGGTCTACTGACTGGGTATTTGTCAAATGTGGAGCATAGACATCAGGCAGTCCTAGCTTCGAGTTCAGTTAGTTGAGGGATTGAAGCAGTAGTGTGATATTAAAGGTTGTTGTTCCAATAAATGCGGCAGCGAAACTGTAAACTTAATAAGTGAGTGATCAAGACCACTGATGTAAGAGGCATGATGTCAATATTTGTGGACAGCAAACCACGTGCCAAGAACCAGATCCATGGTATTTCCACTGTGCGTCGAATCCCGATATGCATTGCCGAAATCCGAATGCACTACACAATTCCAGTAATTGATTGTGCATGAGGGGAAGTCAGAAGGCTTATTTATATGTATGTCTAAAGTCAACCATGATCAGAATTGTAATCGTGCACTAGTTGAAAGTTAGAGATGAATGCACCAAATTCATCTAAGAATTCAGAATATGGGCCAGGAGGCCTATATACAGTGACAAAGTAATACGGCTGATTTTTATTCTTCTGACCTTGGCAATGTCGTCATATCCTAAGCAGAGCGGAGAATCGGATGCTCAAACGAGTTATATTTGTGACCACCAATAGCTAATAAGCTAAAGCTAGATTTATAAATAAGAGCAACACCTCCATCTTGCTTCGCATCACGAGGAACGTGACTAAATGTATATGCTGGTGGGCAGGCCTCATTTAAGGGGAGGAGAGTAGGTTTAAGCCAGGTTTCACATAACCCAATCATATCTAAGTGATGGTCAATAATTAGATCATTGATCAACAATGGTTTGAGGACAGTGATCTTATGTTAATGAGACCCCATCTAAGGACCTCAGTGGGGTTGACAGTTGAACTGTTTGGATTTAGGGGTGGTTCCAGAGTAGCATATATAAGATGCCTAGAAGTAGGTTTAGGTTTGAGACATTCCACGCACGTTGTCGGTAGCAGACACGAAATCTTTGCTATTGCTGGAACAACCACTGGGCGGAGGATTAGCAACAAGTAAGCCTGCAGTCTGAGAGCGAAGCGCTCTATTGGGGTGATATGGTACTACGAGGTCCCTAAGATAAGATGGGACCTGATTATTTAAAACCTTATAAGTAAGAAGAAGAATTTTAAATTCTATTCTAGAATTAACAGGAAGCCAATGAAGAGAGGCCAATATGGGTGAGATATGCTCTCTCCTTCTAGTCCCTGTTAGTACTCTAGCTGCAGCATTTGAATTAACTGAAGGCTTTTTAGGGAACTTTTAGGACAACCTGATAATAATGAATTACAATAGTCCAGCCTAGAGGAAATAAATGCATGAATTAGTTTTTCAGCATCACTCTGAGACAAGACCTTTCTGATTTTAGAGATATTGCGTAAATGCAAAAAAGCAGTCCTACATATTTGTTTAATATGCGCTTTGAATGACATATCCTGATCAAAAATGACTCCAAGATTTCTCACAGTATTACTAGAGGTCAGGGTAATGCCATCCAGAGTAAGGATCTGGTTAGACACCATGTTTCTAAGATTTGTGGGGCCAAGTACAATACTTCAGTTTTATCTGAGTTTAAAAGCAGGAAATTAGAGGTCATCCATGTCTTTATGTCTGTAAGACAATCCTGCAGTTTAGCTAATTGGTGTGTCCTCTGGCTTCATGGATAGATAAAGCTGGGTATCATCTGCGTAACAATGAAAATTTAAGCAATACCGTCTAATAATACTGCCTAAGGGAAGCATGTATAAAGTGAATAAAATTGGTCCTAGCACAGAACCTTGTGGAACTCCATAATTAACTTTAGTCTGTGAAGATTCCCCATTTACATGAACAAATTGTAATCTATTAGACAAATATGATTGAAACCACCGCAGCGCAGTGCCTTTAATACCTATGGCATGCTCTAATCTCTGTAATAAAATTTTATGGTCAACAGTATCAAAAGCAGCACTGAGGTCTAACAGAACAAGCACAGAGATGAGTCCACTGTCCGAGGCCATAAGAAGATCATTTGTAACCTTCACTAATGCTGTTTCTGTACTATGATGAATTCTAAAACCTGACTGAAACTCTTCAAATAGACCATTCCTCTGCAGATGATCAGTTAGCTGTTTTACAACTACCCTTTCAAGAATTTTTGAGAGAAAAGGAAGGTTGGAGATTGGCCTATAATTAGCTAAGATAGCTGGGTCAAGTGATGGCTTTTTTTGGGGTTCCCCCGGAGGAGCTGGGGGAGGTGTGTGGATCGGGAGGTCTGGGCGGCTTTGCTTGAGCTGCTGCCCCCGCGACCCGACTCCGGATAAAGCGGAAGAAAATGGATGGATGGATGGATGGATGTGGCAGGAGTGAGATTGGTCTATAATTTGAGAAGACGTGTTTGTCTCCAGATTTAAACAGCGGTATCACTTTAGCCCATTTCATTCTGAAAGGAAATTTCCCAGTGATTAGTGACAGGTTACAAATATACGTAAAGGGTTTAACAATACAATCAATAATATTTTTAATCAAAGACATATCAAAATTATCACTATCAATTGATTTTTTTCCCCCCCTTGAGGTTATGAACAATGTCATTATTTCATATTCATCAGTTTCTTTAATGAACATTGAATCCTGAATTTTATTAATTGTTTTACAGTAATCCAAAGAACGCAGTCCAGAAGATACAATTGAATCAGCTACATTTTTACCCACATTTACAAAGTAAATCATTCAAATGATCTGCTATAGCTTTATTTCCTTAACAACTGTACCAGTGCTTGTGTAAAAAAGGGCAGGATATTCTTTAACACCTTTTCTCTTATTTATGACTTAATTTTAAATCTTCCAAGTACCCTTAATGTTTATTTTATTTTTTTCCAATAAATCACTATAATACTGCCTTTTACAAGATCGCATAATGTTAGTTAGCTTACTTTTATGTCATATCTTTTCTCAGCATCAAATGTTCTTAGTTTTAAGAATTGCTTGTACAGAAAATTTTTCTTTTTACATGCATTTTGCAGTCCCTTAGTGATCCAAGGTTTGTCAACATTTTGCTTATTTCCAACATTTGACACCAAAGGGCAATGTTTATCATATAAATAGGAGATAATAGAAATGAATGACTCATAGGATTGATCAATGTCCTCAATGTAAATGTCACTCCAGTTTTGATCCCTGAAGTCCATTCTAAGATTTTCCAAAGTCTCTGTTATTTTCCTCTTGAAATTTGTACTTTCAGTATGGTCAACAGTGGTGGGCACAGTTCCGATAATCCGATAACAGATAATTATCGAAGATAATGTTTTCATTATCGGATTATCTTTTTAGATAACTTTAAAAACCATTATCGGACTAATTATCTTCCGATGAATTTTTGTCCGATAACTTTTAGATCAATAACGTAGTAAACAAAGCTGAACAGCAGCAAACATTTCTAAAATTGAAAATCAATTGAGCATCTACCTGATAAAAGTTTCCTAACAGATGTATGGTTCCACCCTCTGCAAACAGAAGACAGCTGCTTCTATGCACACTATCCTCTGCAGGCAAAGGAAAAACTGGTTTAAAAAAATAAATAATTTCCTTTAACACCATACTGATACGCTGGCAATATCAACCAAGTCATCCAGAGGCATACATTTTTAACTTATGGTTCAAATTTTAACCAAACTAATTTTGGACAAGTTATTTAAAATTACTGTCATGTCTGAAGTTTTATAAAGTGAAAATAACACATATTGTTTTAGTTTTAAAGTAATGTGCTAATGTCACAGTGGTCTTTTTTTAGTTAGGGTTTTTTTTTTATGGTTTATGTGTGCATGTGTGTTGTGGTTAACGTTGGGCCAGGACACTGAACGCCCCCTTCTTTTTTTTCTCCCTCCCCTGTCAGTGTGCTGGAGGTCGAACCCGTGGTGATTGAAGAAGGCTTCCTGCTTTCCTCCCCTCTACAAAAAGGACAACGCAGCTGGTGTTTTAAGTGCATTGGACACTATTTGGACTTTGTTAGTTGTTGTTCGGTTTTATCATTAGTCCTTTTTTTTCTTTCTTTTCTCCAAGTACAGACTATCTATCTAGTTTTATTGCTGGGAGTTATTTTCTTTTATTGGGATTCTTTATAACTGTGTTTTATATCTATTTGTACTTTTTTGATTCTATTACTTGTTTACTTGTTTAGTATTTGATATTATTGATATCATTTCCAAACATTTGGTATCCACAAACTTGACATTATTTATTTTTGGCGTTGTCGGCAGGATACCAATATTGTTTGGAAATGGATGCAGCCCCAAAAGGTTCGGACTCGGCCATTACTGCACAGTTTGTCATGCCGTGGTTTATGGGGGCAGCTTTTATACCGAAATTTGATGGGGAAACTACTAAATTTGCTCAGTGGAGGGCACAGGTAGAAGCTATGTTGAGGGCACAAGGGCTAAGCCAGCAACAACAAGCAGACTTTGTTCTGGGGGCATTAGAGGGCAATGCTAAGCGAGAGTTGCAGCTTGCTAGCTCAAGGGAGAAGGATACGGGCAAGAAATTCTTGATTTATTACAGACCCTGCATGCACAGTCAACTAGTAAAGCACAGCTACGAGCTAATTTTTTTAATTGTAAACAAAAGATTGATGAAACTGTTAATGATTTTATTTTGCGGTTAAGAGAGTTTTTTCTAGATGGCAAGAAAATGATGAAGATGGCACCAGTGGGGAAGATGAGGCACTGTTGGATCAGCTTATGGTGGGCTTGAGGAAGGGGCCAATTAGGCAAGAATTGATCCGACAAATGAGACGTCAAAGAACTATGTCCTTTAAGGATGCCTGCAAAGAAGCCCAGGCTTTGGCACAGAAGCTCGATGAGGACGAAGAAGCCACTATCTCGAATAGAGTCTCCTATGCCCCACAAAGCCAGGCAGCATTAACCCTGATCAATTAAAAGCACAGATTAAGGCCGAGATCAAGGAAGAATTGTTTGGTGAGATAAGGACTGAGATTAAAGATCAATTAAAAGCTCTCTCTTCTCATCTTTACAGAGATAAAGGCCCAGTTTTCCATCCACAGTTTACCACCTGTGGCTGCATCAGCTCCCCGCAAAGGGGCCAGGGGATACTACTGCTGCCATTTATCAGTAGGATTCAGAGGGCTTGTGAGCAGCCAGTCATGTGCAGCGCCGGTGCCCTCAGAGGTCAGTTAAGCCACAGGATTTTTAGCTTCCCCTGCAGCTGAGGGCCAAGTCGCAGGGGCAGTAAATCTGGAGCAGGAGACCAAACCAAATGCCACCGAGCCTGGGATTGACTCAGAGCCGAAGTCTGCCCTTGTCGGTGGTGCCCCTGATGTTCTAATAAAGTTGAATATCGAGCTGTTTCCTTTTGTACTTGATACCGGGTCGCAGTCACGCTGATGAGGCCAAAGTCTATTAAGAGGCACCTGAAGGGACTGGGGTGACTGGTGCCAATCTGTGCCTTGGCTGACTCTCTGGGCTGATAATGGATTGAAGATACCCTATATAGGCTATGCTCTTGTTGATTGTATGGTGGGAGGCGTTGATGTTCCAGGTAAAGGGGTAATAATTGTAGAGGATGGCTGTTTGGGCCCCGATAAGGGCATACTGTGGATGAACATTATAAGGCCAGTCTGGTCCGCCCTTACAGAGGGGAGTCATCCGGGGTTGCTACCTTTTAAAACTGTGATGCCATCTACAGAGAGTGAAGCCTGGTCTAGAGCATTTGTGGATTGTCAAAGGGCAGCTAGCAAAGGTCCGGTACCATTGTATGAAGGGGTTGCCAAGTTGCCTCACCAGTTGCCAGTAGTCATCCCTCCTCAGTCGGAGATGGTTTTGTGGATGCAGATAACTCCCACCTCTTGTATTCATCTTGTATTGTGGTTGAACCTCTTCCAGAGGGTGATAAAGAGTGGCGTATAGGGCGGACCTTGGCCACAGTGACAGAAGGGCATGTTCCATGCAGAGTGTGTAACCCTAATCCATATCTGGTGGAAGTCCCGCAGCGACAGCCAGTGGCTAGTGTCAGGGAGGTTATGGTGGCGGATATCCAAGGAGAGCAGGAGCTTGTATTGAACCCTGTAGCCCCAGATGTTGTTGAGGTGACCGTGAGACGTGTGGGGGTGGGGGATGGAGAAGTTGAACATTTACATTTCTGTGTTTCCCCTCCCGGGAGGTGGCCTTACTCCGGGACAGCAGGAGGAGTTGACAGCCTTGCTCTATAGATGGAGGAAGGTTTTTCACAACACGAGGAAGACTTTGGCCGAACTGGAGTCGTTAGACACCAAATACCAACAGGCTCAGCACCCCCTAGTCGAGAGCGGTATCGTCCAGTCCCTCCTGCATTATATCAAGAGCTACAGACACTATTAAAGAATATGCTTGATAGTGGAGTAGTGAGGGAAAGTGATAGCCCATGGGCTGCCCCGATTGTGCTTGTGAGGAAGAAGGATGGTGGTTGGAGATTTTGCCTGGACTATAGGAACTCAACGCACTGACTCATAAAGATGCTTATCCCCTACCTCGCATAGAGGAATCTCTGATGGGGCTGAAAGCGGCCAAATGGTACTCCACTCTGGATCTGGCCAGTGGTTACTGGCAGGTCGAGATGGACCCTGCTGACCGTGAGAAGACACCATTTACAACTCCTTTTGAGCTGTATGAGTTTGAGAGGATGCCCTTTGGCTTATGTAATGCCCCTGCCATGTTTCAGAGGCTGATGCAGCGCTGTTTGGGTAGTTTGGTTAATGACTCTCTGTTGATATATCTAAATGATGTTGTGGTCTTCTCTCCAGATTTCAACAGCCACCTGAAACATCTGAAGAAGTGTTTCAAAAGGCTGAGCCAACATGGCCTTAAGTGCAACCAATGAAGTGTAGCCTTTTTCAGTGGGAGGTGACTTATTTAGGCCATGTGATTAGTGAGAAGGGAGTAGCAACTGATCCTACTAAAACTGCGGCAGTAAAAGAATGGCCAGTGCCTCAGACATCAAAACAGGTGAAATCGTTTCTTGGCTTTGCCGGTTATTATAGATGGTTTATCCCTGGTTTCTCAAAGATTGCCACACCTCTTAATGCCTTGACTCGGAATACTGCGCATGATGTTAAGTCGACATTAGTGGACTGGTCTGAGGAGTGCCAGAAAGCCTTTGATACTCTCAAGGCAGCTTTGGTAAATGCTCCCATTTTGGCTTATGCTGATTTTTCGTTACCTTTTAGATTATACACGGATGCCAGTTTTGAAGGCCTTGGTCCTGTATTTCTCAGGTCCAAGGTGGAAAAGAGCGAGTCATTGCCTGCGCTAGTAGAAGTCTCCAGCCTGCTGAGTGCAATGACTAAAATTACAGCTCCTTTAAGTTGGAACTGTTGGCCTTGAAATGGGCAGTGACTGAAAAATTTAAAGACTATCTTTATGGCTCTGAGTTTGTTGTTTTCACAGATAACAATCCACTAGTGCATCTCGATACAGCCTGTTTGGGAGCAGTAGAACAGCGGTGGGTGGCCCAACTTAAAATTTCAGGTACACGATTAAATATCGCCCTGGTACCCAAAATAAAAATGCTGATGCGCTTTCTAGGCTTCCGGAGTGAGGGCTAGAGGTGTCCTCTGGGTATGTTGCAAATGCGGTGGTGGCTGGAGAGGTATCTTGGGGTGAACGCCAGGCTAAAGATCCAGACCTTGTACAACTGCGTCAGTGGAAGGAGCAGGGTATCCCAAGACCTGGGGTATGTGGAGA
This sequence comes from Thalassophryne amazonica, assembly GCF_902500255.1. Classification (NCBI taxonomy): domain Eukaryota; kingdom Metazoa; phylum Chordata; class Actinopteri; order Batrachoidiformes; family Batrachoididae; genus Thalassophryne; species Thalassophryne amazonica. Next base: position 118,347,230 of record NC_047110.1, read on the forward strand.
GACCTCCCAGTATTTAAAAGGACTTGTGAGGGAGTGGGAGATTACAGGATGGGGTGTTGGGAAGAGTGTGGGAAGAGCCTGGGATTGAATGAAATGTTTCAAGTTATTGTCCCAAAGCAAGAGAAAAGGGAAGTATGGCGGGCCTACCATGAGAGGTTGGGCCACCCAAGTGGGGAGAGGACTGGAGCAGCCCTGTGACAGCGCTGTTACTGGCCAGGAATGTTGCAGGATGTTAAAGAATGGACTGAATCCTGTCACCACTGTATTTGCACCAAGGTTGGTCCATCCGTGCGAGTATCATTGCGCAATTTTCGCAGGGGGGCGAGAGGGAAACTAGCCCCGAGGTGGGGCCCGGGATTGTTTGTGGTGGTGGGTCGACTGAGAGAAGACCATCCCGTTTATATTGTTCACCCCGAAGGTAAGGGTGCTCCAACACGCACTATCCATCGTAACAATCTCCGTGTGTGCCTTATTGACAGCGTGCAGGAGGAGTGAGAGGAACCAGTGGAATTACAGATACAACAGGAAAAGCTACCACCGCCTACTTGGTGGCTTCCCAGACTTGTCCCCTGCCAGATGGTGCCGGAAGAACAGAATGGGCATCAGGCTGAACTCCCTAGCCCTTCAGAAGAACCATTGGTCCCCGAAGTGCCTATCGTGCGTCGCTCGCAACGTTCCAATATTGGTGTGCCCCCAGCCCGGTATCGTAAGTAATTGGCCGAGACGACCAATTTTTAAAACTGGGGGAAAATGTCACAGTGGTCTTTTTTAGTTGGGGTTTTTTTCTTTATGGTCCCTCAATTATTTTAGTTTTTTTTTTAATTTGGGTGTTGTGTCTGTTTGAACAGGTTTTTTTTTTTGTATGTACTTGCTTGTAGTGTTTTATTGGGTTGTTATTAGTGGTAGGTGTTTGGGAGAAACTGGACTAATTGAATTGCTCCTCCCTCACTGAACTTTATTGGCTGATTTCAAAGCTGGAGGCTGGTAAAAGAGGGGCGGAGGGTGCAGGAGGGGTAACCCGGTCAAAGGGAACCAGGAAGCGGCTGTACGGGAGGAAGGTGTGAAGACAGAGATGCGAGGAGATGGTGCAACTGGGGAAATCTCATGCTTGATGAGCTAAGTGAAAAGGGACGTTGTTTTGCAGCGCGCAGATTTGGTTGTGTGGTCTAACGTTGTTTGAGTTAGGCCACTAAAAGCTGTCTTGTTTTGTAGCGTGCGTCTCCGTTGGCTTCCTGGATATCGGGCCGGAGCGTTTTTTTCCCGATTCATCAGCGGTGTGAGCAAGGACAACCACACTTGGAGGCGGGGCCCCGGAGAGCGATCCAGACTCGACGTGGAGAGAGGATTTGACGCTCCATAAGCTAAGTAAAAAAAGGAATGTTGCCCTGCAAGAGCCAATTGTGTGCGTGTGTGTGGTTAACGTTGGGCCAGGACACTGAACGCCCCCTTCTTGTTTTCTCCCTCTCAGTGTGCCGGAGGTCGAACCCGTGGTGATTGAAGAAGGCTTCCTACTTTCCTCCCCTCTACAAAAAGGACAACGCAGCTGGTGTTTTAAGTGCATTGGACACTTTTTGGACTTTGTTAGTTGTTGTTCGGTTTTATCAGTCCTTTTTTTTCCTCTTTCTTTTCTCCAAGTACAGACTATCTATCTAGTTTTATTGCTGGGAGTTATTTTCTTTTATTGGGATTCTTTATAACTGTGTTTTATATCCATTTGTACTTTTTTGATTCTATTAAAACTTGTTTAGTATTTGATATTGTTGCCATCATTTCCAAACATTTGGTATCCACAAACTTGACACTAATTTTTAAGGTTTTAGTGTGGACATGCTGTGCCGAGCACTGCATTATGGGCAGTGGTGGGCACACTTCCGATAATCCGACAACAGATAATTATCAAAGATAATGTTTTAATTATCGGATTATCTTTCTAGATAACTTTAAAAACCATTATCGGACTAATTAGCTTCCGATGAATTGTCCTCCGATAACTTTTAGACCGATAACGCAGTAAACCCAGCTGAACAGCAAACATTTTTAAAATTTAAAATCATTTGAGATCTACCTGGTAAAAGTTTCCTAACAGTTGTATATAGTTCTACCCTCTGCAAACAGTAGAGAGATACTTCCAGGAAAACCACTCTACCTCTGTAGGCAAAGAACTAATCACCAAAAAAAAAATAAAAAATAAAATCATTCCTTTAACACCATACTGATACACTGGCCATATCACCCAAGTCATCCAGAGGCATACATTTTTAACTTATGGTTCAAATTTTAATAAAACTAATTTTGGACAAGTTATTTAAAATTACTGTCATGTCTGAAGTTTTATAAAGTAAAAATATCAGACATATGTTTATTTTTAAAATATGTGCTAATTTTTAAGGTTTTGTGAGCACATGCTGAGCTCAGCAGTGCATTATGGGTAGGACAGGGTGTTCACGACAGGACAAATGCATTTCAGACACTCTGTTCAGGCTCCACGGACAGCAGCATTAAACTCTTGTGCCTAAAACTCTCGCGAAGATATTCTCTGGGTTTATAGATGTTATTGTATTTGTGTTTGTTAAATTCCACGCATCTTAAATATAGCAGACGGATTATCTGGGATTTTGTTTTGGAAAGATTTCAAGGCCTCTACTGCCATCTACTGGACAGTGGTGTTCATGGCAGTATTTTTTTTTTTTTTTTTTTTTTTTTTTTTACAAATTAAGTTTAAAAACAAAACAACAGCATTACAAGCATTACTTGGTTTTCCTATCAGGTGTACCAATCGGAGCGTCATGACTGAGCGCTAGCAGCAATTAAGAGATTATCACCCCGTTTGCGCTTCAACTGCCTTGTTTCTGCTTACAATCAACTTTAGAATGATTAAGAGGTTTGACATTGTCATCTGACAGTTAATAATCACATTATTAGTGTGAAGTTCGCTGATCCACAGCAGGATTGTTTTCCACCGGCGCGGCTCCACCGAGGCCCGAGGCGTCAGTGCAGTTCCACCGGCGCGGCTTTACCGAGGCCCGAGGCGTCAGTGCAGTTCCACCGGCGCGGCTTTACCGAGGCCCGAGGCGCCAGCGCGGGGTTATCTGACCATGGGTCCGAAGAAGGCACTGACGGCGGAGGAGGGAGACGATATCAAGAAGTCACTGGACTTTTTGTCTGAGGAAATCTCTGTTGTTAAAATGCAGCAGAAATCCATTATGGAGCTGGTGGAAGAAGTGAATGCTCTCCAGATCCAGAATGCCGAGAAAGACCGGCGTCTGGTGTACCTGGAGAACCGTGTTGTGGAGTTGGAACAGTACACAAGGATGAACGACGTTAGTATTACAGGAATTCATCTTAAACCTCGATCCTACGTATGGGCGGTGTCAGAAGACAGCGGAGGGGAGGCCAGCGAGCAGGAGGCCAGCTCAGTGGAACAACAGGTGGCTGACTTCCTGCAATCTAAAGGTATTCAAATGGACTGTAATAACATTGAAGCGTGCCACCCCCTGCCCAGGAGAGAGGATGGAGACAAGCGAGCTGTTATAATGAGGTTTGTCAACAGAAAACATAAAATGGCATTGTTAAAACAGGGACGGAAACTCAAAGGAACAAACGTATTCATCAATGAACATCTGACCAAAAGAAACGCAGACATCGCCAGGAAAGCTCGTTTCTTAAAAAAGCAGGGAAAAATTCAACAGACATGGACATCCAACTGCAAAACATTTATCAAATTGAATGGAACACCAGAACAAGCGAAGGTTATGGTAATCAGGAACATCGAGGATCTGGACAAATACGACCAATAAGGTATGAGGACACAAACACATCACAACACCATGACACAGACCAGAGGAACCTATTCATCTGCTACATCATCTACATCTGGAGACAAGAAGGATATAACTCAAAGGATTGCTGATCATGGAAAAGTAGAACTGAGAACATTTAAATACACAGACCACAATGTACTGGACTTGGAGCACGATATAGACCCGGACAATAATTTCTTCTCAAATATCAATGACAGTTGTTGCTATTATACAGATGAACAGTTTAATCGGATCATTAGAACAGATAACAAATTATCAATAATCCATTTCAACAGCAGAAGTCTATATGCAAACTTTAACAACATTAAAGAATATTTAAGTCAATTTAAAAAAATATTTAACATAATTGCTATATCAGAAACATGGATCAATGAAGATAAAGGAATGGATTTTGAACTGGATGGATATGAATTTAATTGTGTAAACAGAAAGAATAAGAGTGGAGGAGGAGTGGCTGTGTATGTGGATAAGAACATGGATTATAAAATAGTAGACAATATGACAACTGTGATTGATAACTTATTAGAATGTATAACTATTGAAATATGTGAAGAAAAAAGCAAAAATGTATTAGTCAGCTGTATATATAGAGCACCAGGATCTAGTATTGAAACATTCACTGACTGTATGGAAAAAAATGTTCTCAAAAACTAATCAAAAAACTGTGTTCATTTGTGGTGACTTAAATATTGATCTGCTCAATCCAAATAAGCATAAAATAACATGAATTTATCAGTATAATGTACAGTATGAGTTTATATCCAAAAATCACCAGGCCAAGAAGAATTACATCCCATAGTGCTACCTTAATTGATAATATATTCAGCAATGATATTGAGAATAACACTGTGAGTGGATTATTAATCAATGACATTAGTGATCATCTACCAGTTTTCATCGTTTATAATAGAAACCATCGGCGGAATCAGCCAGAGGAGAAAATAAAATACAGGCGAGTGCGGACAGAGGAAAACATGAACACACTAAAGAAGGATTTACAGGAGCAAAACTGGGAAAAGGTAGACAGTGAAAGTGATGTTGATAGTGCATATGTAGGAAGGAATATTATAGTAACATATAATAACAAAAACAATATTAAAGGAATATGGGATATATTAAATAGCATTATCAAAAATGGTAATAAAAACAGAGTTACCCTCAGTATTTCATTGATAATAATGTCAAGAAGGAAATAAGGATGAGGTAGTCAACGGTTTTAATAATTTTTTTGTAAATATTGGACCAAGCTTGGCAGAAAAAATTACCGATTCCCAACCTTAGGATTGGGATAATAATCTCATAGAAAGAAATCCCTGTTCAATGTTCCTCACAGCAGTGGATGGAAAAGAAATTATAGACATTGTGAATAATTGTAAATATAAAACATCTACCGATTTAAATGAAATTGATATGGTGGTGGTAAAACAGGTCATTGAATGGATTGTAGAACCATTAACATACATCTGTAACTTATCATTTCAAACCGGTAAATTTCCCAATCAAATGAAAATAGCTAAGGTTGTGCCGCTGTATAAGACTGGGGATAGACACCACTTCACAAATTATAGACCTGTTTCTTTGCTTCCACAATTTTCCAAATTATTAGAAAAGTTATTCAATAATAGATCAGACAAATTCATAAATAAATATAAATTACTTACTGATAGTCAATATGGATTCAGAGCACATAGTTCAACATCACTTGCATTAATAGAGTCAGTTGAGGAGATTACAAACGCCATAGACCACAAATTACATTCAGTTGGAATATTTATAGACCTTAAAAAGGCTTTTGATACAATTAATCATGACATATTAATCAATAAACGTGAACAGTATGGGATTAGGGGGTTGGTGTTGCACTGGGTGAGAAGCTACTTAAGTAACAGAGAACAGTTTGTGAAGTTGGGGGAATATACATCATCATGCTTGGACAATGCTTGTGGTGTCCCACAGGGGTCAGTATTGGGTCCAAAACTGTTTCTAATTTCTATAAATGATATTGTCAATGTTTCCAAAATATTAAAATTAGTATTATTTGCAGATGACACAAGCATTTTTTGTTCAGGGGGGGATTTGCAGGAGTTACTGAGGAGGATCAGTATAGAAATGGGAAAATTGAAAATATGGTTTGACAGAAACAAATTATCATTAAACTTAAGTAAAACAAAATACATGTTATTTGGCTATTGTAATACAGACATACAGGTTCAGTTACAAGTCGAGGGGGTAGATATTGAAAGGGTACATGAAAATAAGTTTCTGGGGGTGATAATAGATGATAAGATAAACTGGAAGACTCATATAAAACATATACAAAGTAAACTGTCAAGAAGCATTTCAGTTCTAAACAAAGCGAAACATATTCTGGACCACAACTCACTCCGCATTCTTTACTGCTCACTGGTTTTACCATATTTACAGTACTGTGCAGAGGTATGGGGTAATACTTATAAAGGTACAACACAATCACTATCAGTAATGCAGAAAAGAGCTATAAGAATTATTCATAATACTGGCTATAGAGATCATACAAATCCACTATTTTTACAATCCAAAATCTTAAAATTCACAGACTTGGTTCATTTTCAAACAGTACAAATCATGTATAAAGCAATAAACAATTTACTTCCAGCAAATATAAAAAATATGTTTTTTAACAGACACCCTCTCTACTTTTAAGATTAGGCTTAAAACTTTCCTTTTTGCTAAAGCTTATAGTTAGGGCTGGATCAGGTGACCCTGAACCATCCCTTAGTTATGCTGCTATAGACTTAGACTCCTGGGGGGTTCCCATGATGCACTGTTTCTTTCTCTTTTTGCTCTGTATGCACCAATCTGCATTTAATCATTAGTGATCGATCTCTGCTCCCCTCCACAGCATGTCTTTTTCCTGGTTCTCTCCCTCAGCCCCAACCAGTCCCAGCAGAAGACTGCCCCTCCCTGAGCCTGGTTCTGCTGGAGGTTTCTTCCTGTTAAAAGGGAGTTTTTCCTTCCCACTGTCGCCAAGTGCTTGCTCACAGGGGGTCGTTTTGACCGTTGGGATTTTTCCGTAATTATTGTATAGCTTTGCCTTACAATATAAAGCGCCTTGGGGCAACTATTTGTTGTGATTTGGCGCTATATAAAAAAATTGATTGATTGATTGATCAGGGGATTGCAGTCTGATGGGGAAATTTAATTTAAAGCATCAGTGGGCACGAACAACATTAAAAGGTTTCTGTATTTCTGTCTGTGGGGTGAGGATGTGGAACAGATTGGGAGTGGGGCTCAAGCAATGTCCAAGCATGAACCAGTTCAAACAGCGGTACAAAAATATGTTTTTTTTTCTAGGTATAGGGAGGAGGAAGGGTAATGAGGGTTAGGGTGTTTTTGTTTTTTGCTTCGGCTTGTATATAGTATTTTGTGTGTAAGTAGGTATGTGTAGGTGTATATATATATATATATATATATATATATATATATATATATATATATATATATATATATATATATATATATTGATATCAGTTTAGGTGTGTAGGAATCTATGTGTATTTGTGGCAAAGGGTATTACTGGTTGTGGGGAAGAAGGGGTTGGGATAAATAAGCTGATGCTTCACCCTACCCCTTTTCGGACATGTTGGGTACACAGTAGGAACTTTTTTGTTGTTGTCTTCACTGATCTATCTTGTAATTGTTGTTGTATCAAATGTTCAAAATAAACAGTTTTCATTCATTCATTCATTCATTCATTCATTCATTTTCATTCATTCACAAGACAGCTCTGTGGTGTTTGTACAGGCACAGTGCGAGCAGTTGGACACTTGTAGCTCTGCAGCAGCAGGATACCGTCACGACGGCCGACCACAATAATATCAAACAGATTTCATTTTCATTCGACCATACGATCGGCGATCAGGAGGTGGTCGTCAGATGTTAAATGCAGCTTGTTACTCCATGTACACTACACGATGCAGGACACGCGATTAACCTGAAACTCGGTCCAAAAAATTCTCTCACACAGTGTAAAGCCAACATTTATGTGTCAACAATATTGAGTGCACGTTTTACAACATAGTAAAACGTGCGCACATTCTCTCCACATGTAAAACATTTTGCGATGACACTTCCAGGGCTCCGTAAAAATGCCCATTTTTACAAATAAAAAATGGAATATTTTACAGAAGCACATTTATCTCAATTATCTGTAAACACCAACACACGTCACATTAACGTGTTGGTTTACATAATGAATGAATGAACCAATCAGTGTTTAGAAGAGGCACATTTTACCCAGAATCCTTTGCAATCTGTCTGTGTGTGTTACAAAACCTCAGAATTGGTGCATTATTCAACATTAAAAGATATGTTATATTTTAACTTTGTACAAATGACAGAATTGACATTAATGGAGTTATTCTATCAGTATTCACACAAAACCATAAGTCAGGATGCCTTTATTTTTCAAGACCTCTGCCTGACCGGAGCATTGTGATTGGTAGAGTTGGCTTTGTGACTACTCTTAGGGTGCTTCAGTGCTGTAGCCGTGTAGCTTCCAGCAGGGGGCAGTATGTTCAAACATCAAAATGCTGACTCATTGAGTCTTTCATCGCTTCCAAAAGCTATTGTGGTGTTAAAACTCAAATTCAGCTTGTTAGTAGTTGCAAATGTACCAGAGACAACACTGGAATTTTATTGGTTATCTGTAACTTCCGATACATTTTTGGGTAGTTTATCGGTTTATCTTTATCAAAGATAACTTTTCAGTTATCTGATTATCTGTTATTGAAGTTAATTTTTTGGTTATCTGTGCCCACCACTGATGGTCAGTTTTGCCAACTAAAGAATTCAAAACTACAAAAACTGGCAAATAATCACTGATATCACTAATAAGTAATCCCCCCTCTAAATTCCCCACGGAAACATTTATAAGTATATTATCAATAAGTGTTGCTGTGTTCGCAGTTATCCTCGTTGGATGCGTAATCACTGGATACATTCCCAAACAAAACAGAGTTTATAAATTCAGTTATATGTATTTGACCGTGAGGATTTAAGAAGTCAATGTTGAAGTCTCCACAAACAAATACAGACTTATTATTTTTAATAGTGTTGTACATCTCAACACTGTGTTGAGATGTATAACTGAGTATCATCAGCATAGCAGTGAAAGGTAATCCCAAAACGCCAGAATATGTGCCCAAGGGGTGCTATATAAAGGGAGAAAAGCAGGGAGCCTAAAACAGACCCCTGTGGAACCCCAAATTTCATGTCACTAAGGTTAGAGGTAGTGTTACTGTACAAAACACAGTGAGAACGACTGGTCAGGTATGATGTCAACCATGTCAGGGCACTCCCAGTAATCCCAAAATGATTTTCCAGTCTATCAAGTAGAATATGATGATCCACTGTATCAAATGCAGCACTGAGATCTAACAGCAACAGAACCGTAGTGGTGTCCGAATCCATTGTAAGCAGAAGATCATTCATCACTTTAGTGAGAGCCGTCTCTGTGGAATGATTTTTCTAAAAGCAGACTGCAGTGGCTCAAAGAGATTATTTTCAGTAAGATAGTCTACGAGCTGTCGTGAAACCACTTTTTCCAGAATTTTAGAGCAAAATGATAGATTTTATATCGGCCGATAATTTTTCAATACACTAGGCCCTAGTGTATTGACCCTAGTGACTAGGGTCAAGATTAGGTTTTTAACGTAATGGTTTAATCACTGAAGATTTGAAACATTGAGGAACAGATCCAGAAGTTAAAGTCAGATTAATAATTTCCAGCACAATCAGCCCAAGAGTGCGCTACAAGTCCTTAAACAGTTTTGTTGGTATAGGATCAAATAAACAGGTTGTGCTTTTTGTTGATGTTACGAGTTGCATCAGCATGCCTTGTGAGATACTATCAAATTCTGTAAATCTAGGTAATACCTCAGTAGTGGCGCCCACCTCAATAGCAGGGTGTAGTGGCTGGGTTAAGGCATGCTGGGATATGTTTAACCCAATGTCTTCTATTTTCTTCTCAAAGTAATCCAGGAAATCTTGTGCTGTAAAAGGAGAGCGAACTACAGGTGGTTGTCCATGAATAAGTGTTGCCACCGTGTCGAACAAGAACTTTGAGTTATGCTTGTTTTTGTTGATCAAATCAGAGTAATAGGTCCACTTTGTAGCCAGTAATGCATACTTATATTCTAAGATAGCATCACAACACGCAAGGTGGAATACTTCAAATTTTGAACTACGCCATTTCCATTCTAGGCCTCTAGCCTTATACTTGAGGTCACGCAGTGTTATGTGTCGGACGCAGTCGGAGCACCGACCCAGCATTTGACAGGACCCAGCATAAAGGAAACAGAGCACAGTTCAAAGGATAACAGAATTTAATGACATAACAGTGAGTGCTCAATTAATAACCAATAAGTGCGCGGTCTGGCGAGGTGGAAAAACGGCGCGCTCCCAGCAGCACAAACGGTCCGGAGCCAGAACAGGTCGGACCCAAGGACCCCACCGACACCCCCCAGGTGGCCGCGACCAACCTAGTCTGTGAAAGAAGAAACCATAATGTGAGTCCACCACTCCACACACAGAGAGACCACTCAAAGGTGTACATAATCAGCAAACACTTCCTGGCTTAATCACCAATCAGCTTCCCACCCTGCAGGCATGGAACACCCAGTTCAATTCTCCACTGCAGTGGAAGCTGATTAAACGACTAACATAACAGCTCAATATAATAAGGTGTGAGGGACACCACATCTACTGACTGTACTTATGTTAGTCACAAAACCTAAAGTACCTCAGAAAGTGTGCTGACGAGCGTGAGACCTCACCCCCTCCTCTTTCACAGACCATGGCATCAAACCTGGTACGGTCTCTGCGTCCATAATGATGAGATGGTTCTCCAAACGTCGATCTCACCCGTCTGGTCACAAGGTCGAGTCTCTGGCAAATACACACTGTGTACTCCAGACTTAAATGCAACCATGCCCCAATCCATACAGATGCACCACAGCTGTGAGTCCTGACGAGCTGCACATGACAAGCCTCAGGTGATCAGGGTGAGGTCCTGATAACTCAGCCACACATCAGCCACTCAGTCCTGAACGCATGCCACCTGGAAGGAAAGACAGAAAACAGAAACAAAAGCCAGCCAGGCACCCCAGCCACACAACACGCAGGTAATCATTGAACCAAGGTGACTGTGATTTGGGGGAGTGCGGTTTTAACACAGGTGGCGCAATCATGTCGAGTGTAGTTTTGAGCACTGAGTTTAAACTATCCACAAGACTGTCTACTGACTGGGTATTTGTCAAATGTGGAGCTAAGACATCAGGCAGTCTAGCTTCGAGTTCAGTCTTAGTTGAGGAGTTGAAGCAGTAGTGTGATATATAAGGTTGTTGTTCCAATAAATGCGGCAGCGAAACTGTAAACTTAATAAGTGAGTGATCAGAGACCACTGATGTAAGAGGCATGATGTCAATATTTGTGACAGCAATACCACGTGCAAGAACCAGATCCATGGTATTTCCACTGTGCGTCGAATCCCGAATGCATTGCCGAAATCCGAATGCATCCACAATTTCCATAATTGATTTGCAGAGGGGATCAGAAGGCTTATTTATATGAATGTTAAAGTCACCAATGATCAGAATGTAATCTGCACTAGTTGACAAGTTAGAGATGAATGCACCAAATTCATCTAAGAATTCAGAATATGGGCCAGGAGGCCTATATACAGTGACAAAGTAATACGGCTGATTTTTATTCTTCTGACCTTGGCAATGCGTCATATCCTAAGCAGAGCGGAGAATCGGATGCTCAAACGAGTTATATTTGTGACCACCAATAGCTAATAAGCTAAAGCTAGATTTATAAATAAGAGCAACACCTCCATCTTGCTTCGCATCACGAGGAACGTGACTAAATGTATATGCTGGTGGGCAGGCCTCATTTAAGGGGAGGAGAGTAGGTTTAAGCCAGGTTTCACATAACCCAATCATATCTAAGTGATGGTCAATAATTAGATCATTGATCAACAATGGTTTGAGGACAGTGATCTTATGTTAATGAGACCCCATCTAAGGACCTCAGTGGGGTTGACAGTTGAACTGTTTGGATTTAGGGGTGGTTCCAGAGTAGCATATATAAGATGCCTAGAAGTAGGTTTAGGTTTGAGACATTCCACGCACGTTGTCGGTAGCAGACACGAAATCTTTGCTATTGCTGGAACAACCACTGGGCGGAGGATTAGCAACAAGTAAGCCTGCAGTCTGAGAGCGAAGCGCTCTATTGGGGTGATATGGTACTACGAGGTCCCTAAGATAAGATGGGACCTGATTATTTAAAACCTTATAAGTAAGAAGAAGAATTTTAAATTCTATTCTAGAATTAACAGGAAGCCAATGAAGAGAGGCCAATATGGGTGAGATATGCTCTCTCCTTCTAGTCCCTGTTAGTACTCTAGCTGCAGCATTTTGAATTAACTGAAGGCTTTTTAGGGAACTTTTAGGACAACCTGATAATAATGAATTACAATAGTCCAGCCTAGAGGAAATAAATGCATGAATTAGTTTTTCAGCATCACTCTGAGACAAGACCTTTCTGATTTTAGAGATATTGCGTAAATGCAAAAAAGCAGTCCTACATATTTGTTTAATATGCGCTTTGAATGACATATCCTGATCAAAAATGACTCCAAGATTTCTCACAGTATTACTAGAGGTCAGGGTAATGCCATCCAGAGTAAGGATCTGGTTAGACACCATGTTTCTAAGATTTGTGGGGCCAAGTACAATAACTTCAGTTTTATCTGAGTTTAAAAGCAGGAAATTAGAGGTCATCCATGTCTTTATGTCTGTAAGACAATCCTGCAGTTTAGCTAATTGGTGTGTGTCCTCTGGCTTCATGGATAGATAAAGCTGGGTATCATCTGCGTAACAATGAAAATTTAAGCAATACCGTCTAATAATACTGCCTAAGGGAAGCATGTATAAAGTGAATAAAATTGGTCCTAGCACAGAACCTTGTGGAACTCCATAATTAACTTTAGTCTGTGAAGAAGATTCCCCATTTACATGAACAAATTGTAATCTATTAGACAAATATGATTGAAACCACCGCAGCGCAGTGCCTTTAATACCTATGGCATGCTCTAATCTCTGTAATAAAATTTTATGGTCAACAGTATCAAAAGCAGCACTGAGGTCTAACAGAACAAGCACAGAGATGAGTCCACTGTCCGAGGCCATAAGAAGATCATTTGTAACCTTCACTAATGCTGTTTCTGTACTATGATGAATTCTAAAACCTGACTGAAACTCTTCAAATAGACCATTCCTCTGCAGATGATCAGTTAGCTGTTTTACAACTACCCTTTCAAGAATTTTTGAGAGAAAAGGAAGGTTGGAGATTGGCCTATAATTAGCTAAGATAGCTGGGTCAAGTGATGGCTTTTTAAGTAATGGTTTAATTACTGCCACCTTAAAAGCCTGTGGTACATAGCCAACTAACAAAGATAGATTGATCATATTTAAGATCGAAGCATTAAATAATGGTAGGGCTTCCTTGAGCAGCCTGGTAGGAATGGGGTCTAATAAACATGTTGATGGTTTGGATGAAGTAACTAATGAAAATAACTCAGACAGAACAATCGGAGAGAAAGAGTCTAACCAAATACCGGCATCACTGAAAGCAGCCAAAGATAACGATACGTCTTTGGGATGGTTATGAGTAATTTTTTCTCTAATAGTTAAAATTTTGTTAGCAAAGAAAGTCATGAAGTCATTACTAGTTAAAGTTAATGGAATACTCAGCTCAATAGAGCTCTGACTCTTTGTCAGCCTGGCTACAGTGCTGAAAAGAAACCTGGGGTTGTTCTTATTTTCTTCAATTAGTGATGAGTAGAAAGATGTCCTAGCTTTACGGAGGGCTTTTTTATAGAGCAACAGACTCTTTTTCCAGGCTAAGTGAAGATCTTCTCAATTAGTGAGACGCCATTTCCTCTCCAACTTACGGGTTATTGTTAAGGATTTTATATATATATATATATGTTATCACTGTTAAACATTTGTACCTTCGTCTTCTTTCTTATGAAAACGGTGTTGTGCTGTTTGCACTTCACCCTGAGAATGTATGTGTTATTCAACCTTGTTTTAGCTTTGTCTTCTTTCTCATGAGAACAGTGTTGTGCTGTTTTGCACCTGTCTTAACCAAGCCTGAGAATTCAATTTTGTTTTAGCACTCTGGGGTCAATCTGAACTGGGAATGAAGGACTGGATGTACTTATTGTTATAACATAACTTTGTTTTCGTAGCCGCTAACGACTGGGAGTAAAAGAACTGAAGGTTGAATTTTGACTGATTGTGATGCTTAGTGTTCCAGGCAGATGCAAAACAGCTGATAACTGCAACAGACGAACGAGATGTGCTGACCTGAAGTGTTCTTCCTTACAGCTGCACTTGACGTATGCGTTTATGTTATGGGAAGAAACTTGTCTTGCGTCATTACCCCCACCCTTAGGACAAGTTTCTTGTTTATGTGATGAGGGCGTCTCTTAATAAAAAGAGCGGAAAAGCAGGCCAGACTTTAGTGTAGCCTTGGTGTACAGCCTGGCCGCACTCCGCGCGTAAAATTTGACTTTCTGTCTCACTGGTGTTTCTTGACTCTGTTTGTCTTGTTAAAGGTTTTAAAAATGTTTGGAGGAGAAAATACCCAACATTGACTGGGGGCTCGTCCGGGATCTCAACAATACCGGAGGTGTCCAGCGGAGGTCGTCAAGTCCAGCTGTAAATCCTTGGCCAAGGTCCGATCGATTGATCGTGTCTGCAATTGTCGACCACCGTTGGCATCGTCTGGTTGACGAGATTTTCCCGAAGAAAGCAGACAGGAAGTCGAGTCAGTGAGTAGAATTTCTTTGTAAATAGTACCGAGTGAGTGGTGATCAGATCACATAAACAGTTAAATTCCGCAAGCGATGATACAGAATCGTCTGTTAATGCAAAGCAGTTAAACTCTGTAAGGAGGGTGCGGACTCCTCTGTTTATATACGTGTACCTGTAGGGGATAAAAGTGATCACATAAAACAGTTAAACTCCGTAAGCGATGATACAGAATCGTCTGTTAATGAAACACAGTTAAACTCTGTAAGGAGGGCGGACTCCTCTACGGTTGCGAGGGACGCAAGTAGTTAAATTCCGGAAGGAGGATACGGACTCCTCTGTTTTAATACGTAAAGGAAATCCCGGGTAGAAATATGTGCACTGTAAAAAGTAGTTAAATTTGGCAGGGACGGCGGAGTCCCCTAATGCAGGACAGTAGTTAAATTTCACGGGAGGGCGAGCTCCCCTGACATAAGAATACGCGTACGATTATTAGGAGTGTTTCTATGTGTAAATAGTGTTTTGTGTAAGTGTAAATAACTGTGTGAAAGTGTAATACTTTGGACAACGTTAGTGACAACCGTGTGTGTGGAAGCAGAGGCAAGTGATTCCGCTTCCTACGGGGAGGTGAAAGGAATCAACCACACGACGGCAAATTAATTGTCACGTCCAAAGAAAGTGTGAAAACTTCAGATTTAGAACACCCTAGGTGTGCCCCCGTCTGAAGTCCAAATTATAACAAGGGATAATAAAAATGGGGGGTAAGACGTCTATAAATAAGGAAAATTTATCAACTGACGACTGGAAATTTATGGAAGCAAAAAAAATCCAAAAACAACAAAAAATTGGAGACCTGGATTAATAAACATGACTTTGACGGACGACTGAACCTGATCAGTATACAGAAGCTAAAGAAGGAGTTAGAACAGCAACATAAAGGTGATGAGAAAAAGATGCAGAAAGTAGGGGCAGATTTAGTGGCATTTTGGGAGGAGGAAGCAGAGAACAGACAGAAGGGAGCAGAGAAGCAACGATTAGAGAAAGCAAGGAAAAAGAAAGCTGTAGGTAAGGCAGAAGAAGATGTGATAATTCAGCACAGAGAACCAGAACAGCCTCAGCAACCACCGCCGGCTGGATCGTCGGTGACAACAACACCTTTATCTCCTCTACCAGAGGATGACGATGTACCGCCACCACAGTATGATTTAGCAGTAAAACCTAAGGTAAAAAGAGAAAAACCAGAAAAACCACAAACACGCAGTCAAGCGAAAGTGCCCACAGCCCCTCCCATGGTGGAACACAGTGACCAGGGAGGTGCCTATCCTATGATAGAAGTACCAAATCCTCGTGCAGGAACAGCAGGACAGCGATCAACCATGCTCGTATATCGAACATGGAATGCTGATGATATCAAAGCAGCAGTCGACATGATACCATCGCCACATGTCGACATTGAGGGATTTATGCAGGATATAGAAAACATTAGAAGTTCTTATCACCTTAGTGGACCTGAAGTCCAACAGGTGTGGATGAAAGCATGTGGCCCTAAAATGGAGTCAGATACGCGGAGACTGGAATCCTGCAGACCAGGATGGCGTACCATTGCCACATGATGATCCAGTCTTGAAAACAAGAGTGGAAGCTATGATTACACGGGCAAAAGGTGTGTTAGGACCAAAGATAAATTATACTGAAATTACCAGGACAACTCAGAAAGAAGGAGAACCATGGATAGAGTTTAGATGCAGATTTGAGAGTGTATTTAGAGTCCATAGTGGCATATTGCCAGGAACACCAGTGTATGAAAACAAATTGAAAAATGTTTCACCTGTGAAGCTGACAATGACCGATTTGATTCATGATGGCAACTCAACAGCTGTCATAACAGTAACAGGTGCCACTGAAGATGTTTTAAAATTGAGATTCACAGGTATGCCATTACATGTGTCACTTTGTAAACCATATTTGACAGAATGGCAAGAATTGGGACTGACAGTCATAACAGCTTTGTCAGCCACTGATTGGAGCAGAGTTGGACCACGAACGGAGTTCAGTCCATCAACTAAATTGTATAAAGTGCCAGTTAATGTCTCATTGGTGCTGACAGCTGGAACACACATTGATGTGTCCACTTCACAATCCTGAGTGTTTCAGTTGAGTCCTGAAGAGGATGATCTTCTCTCTTCTGTACCATCAGGATTGTGGACAACAGGTCCTTCAGACGTAGGACTGATAAAAAATGCACAACCTGTAGTTATAAGAACAAAAACAGAATACAGACCATGTGTAAGACAGTATCCATTGAAACCTGATGCAATTGAAGGAATCAGGCCAGTAATAGAGAATTTATTAACAGCAGGAGTAATAGTGCCATGTCCAGATTCACCATGTAACACACCCATATTTCCTGTAAAAAAGGCTCCGCCCTCAGTGGGATGGAGAATGATTCAAGATCTGCAGGCAGTAAATGCTGCTGTAGTAAAAAGAGCTCCATGTGTACCAGATCCGCACACACTGTTAAGCTCATTGAGATTAAATTCTAGTTGTTTTTCTGTAATAGATATCAGTAATGCATTTTTTTTTTTTTTTTTTCCGTACCAGTACACCCAGATAGTCAATTCTGGTTTACTTTTACCTTTAAAGGACAACGATATACATTCACCAGATTACCGCAGGGTTACGCAGAGAGCCCAACTATTTATTCTCAAGTCATGTCAGCATGCTTAGCCAATTTTGTTCCACCGGCAGATAGCCAACTATTAGTGTATGTCGATGACATTTGATTGCCTCTGACACACGAGAAAACTGCATAACTGACACAGTAGCATTATTATGTTTCTTATTTGATAATGGCCACAAAGTGAGTAAAAACAAAGTTCAGTTGTGTAGGGATAAAGTAAAATATTTAGGACATGAATTATCAGCCACAGGGCGCACGATCCTGTCTGACAGGAAGGAAGCAATTTTGCACGCTCCAAAACCACAAACCAAAAAGCAGATGATGTCATTTTTTGGACTGACTAATTACTGCAGGGCATGGATTCCCTGTTATGCAGAATTGACTAGTCCACTTTCTGATTTGATGTACAAGAATGATATTTCAATGTCAACCGTGTTGGAATGGAACAAAGATGCTGAGGAAGCTTTTGTAAAAGTAAAACAAACATTAGTGTCATCCACAGTTTTGGCACTACCAGATTATAGTAAACCATTCATTCAAACAGCTGATTGTAAGAATAAGTTCATGACTAGTGTTTTGGTTCAAGTGTATGGCTCCAAATTAAGGCCAGTTGCCTACTACTCATCTAAATTGGATGCAGTAGCAAGTGCTCTACCACCATGCGTACAGGCTGTTGTTGCAGCCTCTATGGCTGTTCAAAGTAGCAGTAATGTTGTTCTATTCCATCAGTTGACACTGAAAGTTCCACATGCAGTTTCTGCACTTCTGTTGCAGACAAACATGAGCCTTTTGTCCCCAGCAAGACATCTTTCGTGTATGTCCTTGCTATTATCACAACCACACCTTACGGTAGAGCGCTGTACAACATTGAATCCATCCACATTGATACCCTTACCTGAGGATGGTGAGCCGCACAATTGTCTTGATGTAGCTACGGTCTGTACGAAAGCACGCCCAGACCTCCAGGACACACCCATCCCAAACAGTACAATTGTGTATGTGGATGGTTCTTCCACTAAAAATGCTTATGGACAAACACACATCTGGATATGCTGTTGTCACAAATTCAGAAGTATTGGATTCTGCTTCATTGCCATCGTCATTTTCAGCACAAGCAGCTGAATTAGTTGCTTTAACTGCAGCTTGCTATCTGTTTAAAGGTACGGCTGTATCAATTTATACAGACAGCCAGTACGCTTTCAACACAGTGCATGTGTTTGCAAAACTGTGGGAGGAGCGTGGAATGGTGACATCATCTGGAAAGCCAGTGACTCATGCCACTCTCCTAACTGCCCTACTGCAAGCTGTGAAGTTGCCTCAACAAATTGCTATATGCAAATGTGCGGCTCACACCAAAGGCTCTGACAGTGTTTCAAAAGGAAATGACGTTGCTGACAAAACCGCAAAGGCGGCAACAGCTCTTTCTATTTTTCTCTTATATGACACCCCTGCGGATATGACCACAAAAGAAACCCATATTGCCAAAAAATATGTTTAAATGGGCAGCTATTATGAGCCATGGCGTGACGCATGTCTCATCAGGGGGTATGATATCGCAATTGCAATCTATTTTTTGTCTTTATGGGTTCAATGCATATGCAAAACAGCATTGTAGAGCATGCATGATATGTGCAAAACACAACTCACAAGGCAATTTGAGACCCCAAAGAGGCAAATTTCCAACACCACAATATCCCTTTCAAGTGATTCATATGGATTATATACAGCTGAGTAAACATGAAGGGAAGGAATTTTGTTTAGTCATAATTGATGCCTTCTCAAAATGGGTAGAATTGTTCCCTACAAAACATGCAGGTGCACTTACAGTGGCTAAGGCATTGTGCAAAGACATCATTCCATGATTTGGAATACCAGAAACAGTCTATTCAGATAATGGAGCGCATTTTGTTAATACAATAGTGCAATACGTAGGAGAAGCGCTACAGGTCAATCTCAAAAAATCATTGTGCTTATCAACCACACAGTGCCGGATTAGTGGAAAGGACAAAGGGCACATAAAAGGGCGCAATAAAAATAAGATTAAGGAAATGTATAGAAGAGACAAAACAAACCTGGATTGAATGTTGGACCTAGTAAAATTGTATATGAGAATAACACCAACACCATCAGGGTTAACACCATTTGAGATACTTTATGGACGACCATATCGTCTACCAATTTTGACATGGATACTAAAACAGCAGATGAGGAACAAACATTAGCAAATTTTATGAAAAAGACATTAACACAGAAAGAGATAACTTAAACACATTTACTGCCGAATAATTTTGATCTTCCACAGGACGGCCTTCCGGTAGTCTAGCCAGGAGACTGGGTGTTCATCAGAGTCCAGTCCTCGTTGGGAAGGTCTATACCGAGTGCTGTTAACAACACCAACTGCAGTAAAGATAGCGGAGAGATCAACGTGGATACATCACTGTAAGATACAGCGTGTGTTGGCGGCCTCCACAGTGTAAGGGGAAGTCTGGCTACAAAGGGAGTCTATTTAATTAGCAATAGATTGTCTCAATGCCAGTGAAGCAGGGAGATCCTTGCACTATTAGGTGAGGTGGTTAACAACACTGTATCCTAGCAATCATGACTGAACTACAGCAGACCCCGGAGCGGCGTGCTCAGCGCCGCCGCTGCCGGACTGTTGGTAGGGCAGCCGGTTGCGTTGTGATCTTAGTGTGTTTCGTGCTCCTCGGATTCCTGGCCTGGTGGTTGACCCAAGAATTGCAGCTCACTGTGGACCGAGCCAGAGAACAACGCAAGCAACGTCAGAAGAGGTTTATTCATAATGTGAACGAGACAGATGGACACCCTCATATATACCATACTAATATGTGGTACAGATATGTTCATTTATTGGCTATGGAATTACGTTACTAATTGTTATGTTTGTTCGCAAATACCTATATCCTCAACACACCCAGCTCTGACAGCTAAACCGTACCCTGCTAGGGTGACAGAATGTCTTATCATACGGATACATAATCAAACTGTATTTCGGGGGCAGCAGTTCTCAGCAAATCTGATAAGATGTAACACCACTTGCCTCAGTGCAACCACTTATATGATAGGGATTTCAACAGAGGATGTACAAGCGTGCCCAAGTGCTGCTCCATTGACTAGACTGAAGGGAAACGCAAAAATATCATCACGTTAAATTGTCATCACAACGGCCATTCCCAATTTGCTTTTACGGGACAGGGAATAAAAATGTAGGTAAAATTAAGAAACGTCTGTGTACCCAAACGTATGTTTTATCAAATAATTTAAGCCTAACCAAAACATAATATGTGGATGGTACTTATCTTCATCACATTGGATGGGGATGTAATTATACAGGCTCCTGTCCATGGGGAACGGATGAATCATGTGCTTATGTTAGTAAGTTTTTGCTACCACCTGTAAATGGTACTCCGGTGTATGATGACATCTATTGGCTTTATGGTTCCAGACTGTACATGAGTCTCCCACCAAATTGGGGTGGTGTGTGTGCACCTACCCAGGTGACTGACCATACATATGTGGTAGGACCTCCACAGAGAAGAATGGCAGCACCAGACGGAGGAGATTGATATACCCAGATGTGTTACCACATAATCACATGTGGGGCTCGGATGTACTAAAGGACCAAAAAATTGTGGTCTGTAGGAGATAAAATAGCACATTCATTGTTCCCCTGGATAGGAGTGGGAAAAAAATTCATTAATGATTGAAACTCTGAATTATTGATTGGGTCTGTTCATGAATGTAACTAAAAAAAATAGTAGCAGCTCAAAACACTGAAATAGATGCTTTACGTACCATGGTGATGCAAAATCACATGGTTTTAGACTTGCTTACTGGTTCACAGGGAGGAGTTTGTGTTCTGCTGAACACAACATGCTGTACTTTCATCCCAGACTCCATTCATTCAGTGGATATGCAGGACGCATTGGAAGAGCTGAATAAACTTCGTGATGCAATGCATAAAGACACCCTAGCCGTGAACCGGTGGAATCCCTGGTCCTGGTTGACTTCAGGACCATGTTGGCAGTTACTATTGAAAATGGTGACACCAGTTATTATAATCCTAATTCTGATTGGACTTTGCATGTGTTGTGTGATCCCTTATATCAAAACAATGGTTGGCAAAATGGTGTCAAATACATTTGTACAGTGTAATCTGGCCTTCCAACAAACTATGCCAAAATATCAAGCATTGAAACAGTCAGACCTTAGTGGAGAAAACTGTAATGACTGTACTGAGAATTATGATGATATTGAAAAGCTCACAACTCCAGTTCAAGCTTGAACTGTTGACGTGATGAGTTAACACACTCTTAGCCTATGAAGCTTTAGCTGAAAAAGTAATAAGACAAGTGGTGTAGTCGAATAATACAGAAAAAACAGTTCATTTATACCAGTCGGTAGGAGTGATGTATGGTGGTGGTGTGGTGATAACAGAATCTTTGACAGACTGCCACAAAATGTGTCAGGTTATTGTGCATTAATATCATTATTGTTACCCATCACCCCTGAAGACGTTACGACATATGCAGCCTCTCTTATTCCTGAGGATTGGCAGAAAGGCATAGCCAGACATAGAGTAAAAAGAGATTGGAAAGGAGTAGGAAATCCAACATATATTGACGCAATAGGAGTCCCCAGAGGAGTGCCTGACGAGTATAAACTGGTTGATCAAATAGCAGCTGGATTCGAATCTTCCATCTGTTGGTGGTGTTTAATTAATAAAAACGTGGACAGAATAGATTAAGTTAATAAACTAACTAACTAAGCTGGGTGATGCCTACTGTATGTTTAACAGGTGATAAACAGGTGGGAAATGTTAAGGATTTTATATATATATATATATATGTTATCACTGTTAAACATTTGTACCTTCGTCTTCTTTCTTATGAAAACGGTGTTGTGCTGTTTGCACTTCACCCTGAGAATGTATGTGTTATTCAACCTTGTTTTAGCTTTGTCTTCTTTCTCATGAGAACGGTGTTGTGCTGTTTTGCACCTGTCTTAACCAAGCCTGAGAATTCAATTTTGTTTTAGCACTCTGGGGTCAATCTGAACTGGGAATGAAGGACTGGATGTACTTATTGTTATAACATAACTTTGTTTTCGTAGCCGCTAACGACTGGGAGTAAAAGAACTGAAGGTTGAATTTTGACTGATTGTGATGCTTAGTGTTCCAGGCAGATGCAAAACAGCTGATAACTGCAACAGACGAACGAGATGTGCTGACCTGAAGTGTTCTTCCTTACAGCTGCACTTGACGTATGCGTTTATGTTATGGGAAGAAACTTGTCTTGCGTCATTACCCCCACCCTTAGGACAAGTTTCTTGTTTATGTGATGAGGGCGTCTCTTAATAAAAAGAGCGGAAAAGCAGGCCAGACTTTAGTGTAGCCTTGGTGTACAGCCTGGCCGCACTCCGCGCGTAAAATTTGACTTTCTGTCTCACTGGTGTTTCTTGACTCTGTTTGTCTTGTTAAAGGTTTTAAAAATGTTTGGAGGAGAAAATACCCAACAGTTATCTGCTTTAAGCTACGAGTTTGTGAGTTATACCACGGAGTCAGACACTTCTGATTTAAAGCTCTCTTTTTTAGAGGAGCTACAGCATCCAAAGTTGTCTTCAATGAAGATGTAAAACTATTGACGAGATACTCTATCTCACTTACAGAGTTTAGGTAGCTACTCTGCACTGTGTTGGTATATGGCATTAGAGAACATAAAGAAGGAATCATATCCTTAAACCTAGTTACAGCGCTTTCTGAAAGACTTCTAGTGTAATTAAACCTATTCCCCACTGCTGGGTAGTCCATCAGAGTAAATGTAAATGTTATTAAGAAATGATCAGACAGAAGGGAGTTTTCAGGGAATACTGTTAAGTCTTCTATTTCCATACCATAAGTCAGAACAAGATCTAAGATATGATTAAAGTGGTGGGTGGACTCATTTACTTTTTGAGCAAAGCCAATAGAGTCTAATAATAGATTAAATGCAGTGTTGAGGCTGTCATTCTCAGCATCTGTGTGGATGTTAAAATCGCCCACTATAATTATCTTATCTGAGCTAAGCACTAAGTCAGACAAAAGGTCTGAAAATTCACAGAGAAACTCACAGTAATGACCAGGTGGACGATAGATAACAACAAATAAAACTTTGGATGGACAAGACTAAGAGTCAAGCTTTCAAATGAATTAAAGCTCTGTCTGGGTTTTTGATTAATTAATAAGCTGGAATGGAAGATTGCTGCTAATCCTCCGCCCCGGCCCGTGCTACGAGCATTCTGACAGTTAGTGTGACTCGGGGGTGTTGACTCATTTAAACTAACATATTCATCCTGCTGTAACCAGGTTTCTGTAAGACAGAATAAATCAATATGTTGATCAATTATTATATCATTTACCAACAGGGACTTAGAAGAGAGAGACCTAATGTTTAATAGACCACATTTAACTGTTTTAGTCTGTGGTGCAGTTGAAGGTGCTATATTATTTTTTCTTTTTGAATTTTTATGCTTAAATAGATTTTTGCTGGTTATTGGTAGTCTGGGAGCAGGCACCATCTGTACGGAGATGGGGTAATGAGGGGATGGCAGGGGGAGAGAAGCTGCAGAGAGGTGTGTAAGACTACAACTCTGCTTCCTGGTCCCAACCCTGGATAGTCACGGTTTGGAGGATTTAAGAAAATTGGCCAGATTTCTAGAAATGAGAACTGCTCCATCCAAAGTGGGATGGATGCCGTCTCTCCTAACAAGACCAGGTTTTCCCCAGAAGCTTTGCCAATTATCTATGAAGCCCACCTCATTTTTTGGACACCACTCAGACAGCCAGCAATTCAAGGAGAACATGTGGCTAAACATGTCACTCCCGGTCTGATTGGGGAGGGGCCCAGAGAAAACTACAGAGTCCGACATTGTTTTTGCAAAGTTACACACCAATTTAATGTTAATTTTAGTGACCTCCGATTGGCGTAACCGGGTGTCATTACTGCCGACGTGAATTACAATCTTACCAAATTTACGCTTAGCCTTAGCCAGCAGTTTCAAATTTCCTTCAATGTCGCCTGCTCTGGCCCCCGGAAGACAATTGACTATGGTTGCTGGTGTCACTAACTTCACATTTCTCAAAACAGAGTCACCAATAACCAGAGTTTGATCCTCGGCGGGTGTGTCGTCGAGTGGGGAAAAACGGTTAGAGATGTGAACGGGTTGGCGGTGTACACGGGGCTTCTGTTTAGGGCTACGCTTCCTCCTCACAGTCACCCAGTCGGCCTGCTTTCCCGGCTGCTCGGGATCTGCCAGGGGGTAACTAACGGCGGCTAAGCTACCTTGGTCCGCACCGACTACAGGGGCCTGGCTAGCTGTAGAATTTTCCACGGTGCGGAGCCGAGTCTCCAATTCGCCCAGCCTGGCCTCCAAAGCTATGAATAAGCTACACTTATTACAAGTACCGTTACTGCTAAAGGAGGCCGAGGAATAACTAAACATTTCACACCCAGAGCAGAAAAGTGCGGGAGAGACAGGAGAAGCCGCCATGCTAAATCGGCTAAGAGCTAGTAGCTACGCTAAGCTAGCGGATTCCTAAAAACACGCAAAGTGAATAATGTGTAAATAATTTAGAGGTGATTCAGCAGAAGGAGTGCTTTAGTTAAGGCACGTAAAGATTACACTGGGAAACAAATCGTTATCTAGATAACTAGATCAATCTAACTGCTCAGATTAAACAGCTAACAGATACAGAAAAACACCGCTGTGCTCCGGAACAGGAAGTGATACAATACCGCAGTGAGAGCCAACCACCAGTAGAGGCAAGAAGTGATGTAATATATACCATGGACCATGCTTCAGTCCTGTGAAAAGCAGTTTATTGTCTTTGTGAGATGAGATAAGAAACAGCCAATGTTCCCAGGGCGAAACAAATCCCTCTGGAGTAAAAAACAGTCAGGCAATTTGACCTTCAGGCCTGATAAGCCTGTAATGTTATGGTTACAGCAGTGAAATCACTTTTTAACAGTTCCACTTGTACAACCAAATCCTAATTATGAATTAAGAATATTCCCAATTATGAATTAAGAATATTCACCGGCCTCTGAAATCTTCAGCTTCAACTGCAAGGAACACATCTGCTCCAAGATGTTATCCAATTTGTGTCTGAGTTCAAGAGTCATCACAGTCTGAGAATACACTGCCTTGCCAACCTCGTTAATCATGATGGACAAGCGAGGGGCCGTGGTTCTTGATGCTGCTGTCTTGCCAATTTTCCGGTAGATCAGGGCAGCACATAAGCCAAAAAGTACCAGCCCTTCTACCATGAGACCAAAAATGAATAAATCCTCGACGTCCTCAACGGAGAAAGGCGCCAAGCATGCCACATGCCAAGACCCCCAGGGAACATAGCCCGCAGGATACGTTCCATCTGGGCGGGTCGGATCCCCCAGTCCTGACCTTCTTGTAGAAAAAATTGTGTCAATAGCGTTCAGAGACCAGCTGATCAATTCCATGGTTAATCCAATAGTAGTCCAATAGATCCAGTATCCAATATAATTTGAGGAATGAACAGTCTGGTGAAGTAGGGATTTGAAGGTTAAAGGCAGAGAACAGAGATAAGGGAGAGTGGAGGAGATGCGACCGCCCTCGTCAGAGATAAGGGAGAGTGGAGGAGATGCGACCGCCATCGTCAGAGTCCCAAGTTGAAATGATGATGATGTTTCTTCGGTTTCTGATTTTGTATTTGATTTGAATGTTGGACTGCAGGAGAAAATGCATCTGAGACTGACAGAATCTGAGAGTTCTGAGGTTACAGAGATACTAAAGGCCCTTTTCCACTACACAGAACCACCACTACTCAGCTCGACTTGACTTGGTCCAGGTGCATCTTTATCCACTACAAATAGATCCTCCTGAACGTGCCGGGGTCATCAGAGCAAACTGCAAATTGGTCTTCCGGCGCCTGGTGAGAGAAATTGCTCAGGACTTCAAGACCGACCTCCGCTTTCAGAGCTCTGCTGTAATGTTCTGCAGGAGGCCAGCAAGGCTTACCTGGTCGGCAGCTTGCAGATCAGCAGCTCGGTGGATTTCTGGTAGCGACGGAGCTCTCTCAGCGCCACGGTGCCGGGCCTGTAACAGTGAGGCTTCTTCACACCACCGGTACCCGGAATGCTCTTCTGGTCGGCTTTGGTAACCAGCTGGGGAGGTGGTGGTCTAGTGGTTAAGGCATTGGGCTTGAGACCAGAAGATCCTCGGTTCAAATCCCAGCCTGACTGGAAAATCACTAAGGGCCCTTGGGCAAGGTCCTTAATCCCCTAGTTGCTTCCGGTGTGTAGTGAGTGCCTTGCATGGCAGCACCTTCACATCGGGGTGAATGTGATGCATTATTTGTAAAGCGCTTTGAACATCTGATGCAGATGGAAAAGCGCTATATTACCCGGAACGCTCTTCCGGTCGTCTTTGGTAACCAGCTGCTTCCTCTGAGCTTTTCCTCCAGTGGATTTACGGGCGGTCTACTTGATCTGGTCATATTAAGCTTACGCTGTGAAACTGCCAGCCGCTTCATTACATCATCATTAAATTCACTATCCAGTATGGATCCACTGAACCAACTGCTACACATCGATCACGATAAACACCTTCATCTCAAGGGTTTAAAGCCTCGTAATAAGCTTTCATTCTCTCTGTTTTCTTTCACGCGCCAGCCACATAGTAATCCACGATGGAGACGGTAACTAATCGGTCAGCTGATTGAAAACCCTCTATAAATGTGGAAGTGTGCAGAAATGTGGCTTTGCAAAAGAAAGAGAAGGAGAAAGACAGACTGTGATGAAGTCTTGCCCCAGACACAGTCTTTGTCCATCAAACTATCTTTGTTTTTGTGATAGCAGTCAGTTTAGCCTGTTAGCATGACTGGTGCTAGCAACTGTTTTCAGCCCGGACTGGGAAACACACCGGTTTAGAACTGATGCACGTAACTATAGTTAATATGCACCCCATCAACACATGGACATGGTCTGCATTATCGGCTCCACATAATCTCCAACATTTTGTGTCATGACACTTTGTCTGTGCTGGTATTCTAAAGAATCTTATGATGTTCTTTCACCTGTGCTCTCTCCAGTGGTGGGCAAATTTCCGCTAATCTGCTAACCACTAATTATCAAAGCTAATGTTTTCATTATTCGAGATTCTGAATAATGAACCACAGAATCTCGTCTATGCTGTTTGCGGACGATGTGGTTCTGTTGGCTTCGTCAAATCAGGACCTTCAGTGTGCACTGGGGCGGTTTGCAGCCGAGTGTGAAGTGTCCGGGATGAAAATCAGCACCTCCAAATCCGAGGCCATGGTTCTTGACCGGAAAAAGGTGCTTTGCCCTTTCAGGTCGGTGGAGTGTCCTTGCCTCAAGTGGAGGAGTTTAAGTATCTCAGGGTCTTGTTCACGAGTGAGGGACGGATGGAGCGTGAGATCGATAGACAGATCGGTGCAGCATCTGCAGTGATGCGGTCGCTGTATCGGACCGTCGTGGTGAACAGAGAGCTGAGTAGGGGGGCAAAGCTCTCGATTTACCGATCGATCGATCTACGTTCCGATCCTCACTTATGGTCATGAGATTTGGCTCATGACCGAAAGAACGAGATCGCGAGTACAAGCGGCCGAGATGAGTTTCCTCCGCAGGGTGGTTGGGCGCTCCCTTAGAGATAGGGTGAGGAGCTCGGTCACTCGGGAGGAGCTCGGAGTCGAGCCACTGCTCCTCCACGTCGAAAGGAGCCAGCTGAGATGGCTCGGGCATCTGAGCCAGCTGAGAGATGTAGTCCCTCCAGCGTGTCCTGGGTCTTCCCCGGGGCCTCCTCCCAGTGGGACGTGCCCGGAACACCTCTCCAGCTGAGGTGGCTCGGGCATCTTTTCCGGATGCCCCCTGGATGCCTCGCTGGAGAGGTGTTCCGGGCACGTCCCATTGGGAGGAGGCCCCGGGGAAGACCCAGGACACGCTGGAGGGACTACATCTCTCAGCTGGCTTGGGAACGCCTTGGGGTTCCCCTGGAGGAGCTGGGGAAGGTGTGTGTGGATCGGGAGGTCTTTGCTTGAGCTGCTGCCCCCGCGACCCGACTCCGGATAAAGCGGAAGAAAATGGATGGATGGATGGATGTTTTCAGTATCAGATTAGCTTTTCAGATAATTTTGAAAACTGTCAGTGGACTAATTACCTTCCAATAAATTTTCGTCCAATAATTTTTAGACCGCTAACCTATTTTTGCAGGCATGGTGAACAAAGCTTAACAGTTACAAACATTTATGAAGTCTGATATCAAAGATTTGAATGCCTAGCTGTTAAATGTTTTATAGTAGATGTACAGTTCTGTCCTCTGCAAACAGAGGAGAGCTAGTTCTAAAAGAAACTGCTCTATTCTCTGCAGACAAAGGAGAACTGGTTACAGAAAAGAAAGAAAGCAAAAGAAAAAAGCTTATTTCTTTTGACCTCATACTGACTCGGTGGTAATATCACCCAAGTCATCCAGAGGCATACAGTTATAACTTATGGTTAAAATTTTAAACAAACTCATTTCAGACAAGTTATTTAAATTAATGTCACGTCTGAAGTTTTATAAAGTGAAAATATCAGCTATATGTTTAAGTTTTAAAGTAATGCACTAATTTTGTAGGTTTTCGTGTGGACATGCTGTGTCCAGGTGCATTATCGGTAATCTCTGTACATTCACGACAGAATAAATGCATTTGAGACGCTCTGATCAGGCTCCACATGGACAACAGCATTAAACTCTTTGTATATTGTGCCTAAAACTCTTGTGAATATATTCTCTGGGTTTATAGACGTTGTTATTGTTTGTTTTATGTAAAAATGCCAGAAGAAGCTCAGGTTGCTTCTCCATTATTTTTCAATTGGAATCACTGTGAGCTGCACTCGCTTCCTGTTTGCTCTTTAACATCCTGCTTATGTCAAACACTGTCTGTTCTCTTTGTTCCAGAGTAATACATATAAGATGTCTGAAATTCAGTTTGCGTTTATTAAATTCCACGCATCTTAAACATAGCAGATATGGATTATTTATTTGGAATATTTGTTTTAGCAGGTTTTCAGGGTCTCTACTGCCATCTCCTGGCCAGTAGTGTTCATGGCAGTATTCGCCCTAAGTATTGAGATATCTCATAATCCTTTGCTGGCCAGAGAGTTGTTACAGGCTCTTGCTGCAGCTGATGAAAATAAATAAAAATTTACATTTTGGTTGTATAATGTTCATTTACAATTGTTGTCGTGTTTTCTCTCTGTGCAACAATTCTCTGGCGCGTAAAGGATTATGGGTTAGGGTCTGAGCTTCTGGGTGCCAGTAGATGGCAGTGTTCTATTTATTTTGACCCCGGTTATATCAGACGGTTGTCTAATCACAACTTGACTTTTGGCTTTTGCAAATGGCTTTTTTTTTTTTTAACAATTTTTAAAAAAAGGCATATTTTACAAAAGCACATTTATATGTAAACACCAACACACACCTCACATTAACGTGTTTGTTGTGTGGGCCGCTGAAGAGGAGGTACTGCTGGCCCACCACCACCAGAGGGCGCCCTGCTTGGAGTGCGGGCTCCAAGCACGAGAGGGCGCCAGACCCAGAGGAAGTGACAGCTGTCACTCATCACACCAGCTGTCACTCATCTACACCAGTACTTAAGCCGGACTGCAACTCCACCTCCCCGCCGAGAAATCGACTACCGAGAGGTATTTTCTCTGCTGACACTTTGTGTGTACTAAACCAGATCTCTCTTGCAGCCTTATTCTTGTGGACGTTGCCTTATCCGGGACTTCGGCGTGTGGCGTGACGACGACGACTGCGCCACACTCTCGGAGGTTCTCCTCCTGACTGTGTACAGACTGTGGACCACTGAGTGTAAGGACTTACACTCATTCATCTTGTCTCTGCTTTTTGCCAGCAGTACCAGGGTCGACAGCCGAAGACAGAGGTCACCTGGGGACTCGGGACTTGGCGGCTCCGGTGTTCTTCAGACCGTTGGTGGTGGAGGCCGTGTGGGACGCGGCCTCTCTCTCATCGGGGTCTTCTATCTTCGAGCCTGCCCACACGTCACCTGGTGTTAATTGACTTTACAAATTCTGTGTGTTACGTTGTGTGTTGTCACAACATTAAATTGTTACCTTTTGGCTTACTCATTGTCCGTTCATTTGCGCCCCCTGTTGTGGGTCCGTGCTACGACACCTTCCCAACAGGATTTCTCGGCCAATCGTCATGGATTCCGAGGGGCGTCAGCTCGAGCGTGAATGGCCAATGGAAGAGCCGGGAGCGCAGGCGTCAGCGGGAGGCGTGTTGAGTGAGCTGCAGCAGATCTTAACCGCCTTCACGGCTCGGTTGGATTTAGTGACCGAGCAGAATGTTCTCCTTAATCGGAGAGTGGAGGCTCTCGCCGCCAGGGTGGAAGAGCACGATCAGGGCGCTGCTGCAGCTCCTCCTCTGGCTGGTCCTGGGCCTGTATCAGACGTACCACTGGTCGTTCAACGAACCCCCCCAGCACCCCGAAAGACCCCGGAACACCCCCAGAGTCTATCGGCAGTCACGTCATGGAAGTGGACGCCTCTGACTCAGGGATAGGAGCCGTGCTGTCCCAGAGCGTAGAGGCTGATAAAGTTCTCCATCCTTGTGCCTTTTATTCCCGCAGGTTGACCCCAGCTGAACGGAACTATGACGTTGGCAATCGGGAACTTCTTGCGGTGAAGGAGGCTCTTGAAGAGTGGAGACACCTGCTGGAGGGGGCGTTGTTGCCCTTCACGGTTTTCACTGACCATCGGAACCTGGAGTACATCCGGACCGCCAAGCGGCTGAACCCCAGGCAAGCCCGCTGGTCTCTGTTCTTCGGGCGCTTTGACTTCCGGATCACATATCGCCCCGGGACCAAGAACCAAAAATCAGATGCATTGTCCCGGGTGCACGAAGAAGAAGCCAAAGCGGGGCTGTCGAACCCCACCGAGACCATCATCCCCGAGTCCACTGTCGTGGCCACCCTTACCTGGGACGTGGAGAAGACCGTCCGGGAGGCCCTGACCAGGAGCCCGGACCCGGGGACTGGCCCCAAGGACAGACTGTACGTCCCACCAGAGGCAAGAGCTGCCGTATTGGACTTCTGTCACGGGTCCAAGCTCTCCTGTCATCCCGGAGTGCGTAGGACCGTGGCAGTAGTCCAGCAGCGCTTCTGGTGGGCGTCCCTGGAAACCGACGTCCGGGACTACATCCAGGCCTGTACCATCTGCGCCAGGGGCAAGGCAGACCATCGGAGGACGACGGGCCTCCTCCAACCCCTGCCAGTGCCTCATCGCCCCTGGTCTCACATCGGCCTGGATTTCATCACGGGCCTCCCGCCGTCCCAGGGCAACACCGTAATCCTCACGATAGTGGACCGGTTCTCCAAGGCGGCCCACTTCGTGGCCCTCCCGAAGCTCCCGACGGCCCAGGAGACAGCAGACCTCCTGGTCCATCACGTCTTGCGGCTGCATGGGATACCATCGGACATCGTCTCAGATCGTGGTCCCCAGTTCTCTTCACAGGTGTGGAGGAGTTTCTGCAAGGAGCTGGGGGCCACCGTGAGTCTCTCATCCGGGTACCACCCCCAGACCAACGGCCAGGCAGAGCGGGCCAACCAGGAGTTGGAGCAGGCCCTTCGGTGTGTCACCTCCGCACATCCGGCGACCTGGAGTCACCATCTGGCCTGGATCGAGTATGCCCACAACAGCCAAGTTTCGTCTGCTACCGGCCTCTCCCCTTTTGAGGTGTGTTTGGGGTACCAGCCCCCATTGTTCCCGCTGGTGGAGGGAGAGGTCGGTGTGCCCTCGGTCCAGGCCCACCTCAGGAGATGTCGCCGGGTGTGGCGGACTGCCCGCTCTGCCCTGTTAAAGGCCCGGACGAGGGCCAAGTCCCATGCGGACGGCCGACGGTCCCCGGCCCCCACGTACCAGCCCGGGCAGGAGGTGTGGCTGTCAACAAAGGACATCCCCCTCTGTGTGGACTCACCCAAGTTAAAGGACAGATACATCGGACCATTCCCTATCCTCAAGATCATCAACCCGGCCGCAGTGAAGCTCCGTCTCCCGGCTTCGCTGCGGATCCACCCTGTCTTCCACGTGTCCCGTATCAAACTGCACCACACCTCGCCCCTCTGTACACCTGGACCCACGCCGCCTCCTGCCCGGCTCATCGACGGGGAGCCTGCTTGGACGGTCCGCAGGCTCCTGGACGTCCGTCGTAAGGGCCGGGGGTTCCAATATCTGGTGGACTGGGAGGGGTATGGACCTGAAGAACGCTCCTGGGTGAAGAGGAGCTTCATCCTGGACCCGGCCCTCCTGGCCGATTTCTACAGACGACACCCGAACAAGCCCGGTCGGGCGCCAGGAGGCGCCCGTTGAGGGGGGGGTCCTGTTGTGTGGGCCGCTGAAGAGGAGGTACTGCTGGCCCACCACCACCAGAGGGCGCCCTGCTTGGAGTGCGGGCTCCAAGCACGAGAGGGCGCCAGACCCAGAGGAAGTGACAGCTGTCACTCATCACACCAGCTGTCACTCATCTACACCAGTACTTAAGCCGGACTGCAACTCCACCTCCCCGCCGAGAAATCGACTACCGAGAGGTATTTTCTCTGCTATCTGACACTTTGTGTGTACTAAACCAGATCTCTCTTGCAGCCTTATTCTTGTGGACGTTGCCTTATCCGGGACTTCGGCGTGTGGCGTGACGACGACGACTGCGCCACACTCTCTGAACAGATAAGTGGTTAGACAAGAGCTGCACGAGTGTGTGATTCGGAGGTGGAGGTTCTCCTCCTGACTGTGTACAGACTGTGGACCACTGAGTGTAAGGACTTACACTCATTCATCTTGTCTCTGCTTTTTGCCAGCAGTACCAGGGTCGACAGCCGAAGACAGAGGTCACCTGGGGACTCGGGACTTGGCGGCTCCGGTGTTCTTCAGACCGTTGGTGGTGGAGGCCGTGTGGGACGCGGCCTCTCTCTCGTCGGGGTCTTCTATCTTCGAGCCTGCCCACACGTCACCTGGTGTTAATTGACTTTACAAATTCTGTGTGTTACGTTGTGTGTTGTCACAACATTAAATTGTTACCTTTTGGCTTACTCATTGTCCGTTCATTTGCGCCCCCTGTTGTGGGTCCGTGCTACGACATCTTCCCAACAGTGTTGGTTTTTACAAAGAGAAAAAAT
Organism: Thalassophryne amazonica; assembly: GCF_902500255.1. NCBI lineage: Eukaryota > Metazoa > Chordata > Actinopteri > Batrachoidiformes > Batrachoididae > Thalassophryne > Thalassophryne amazonica. The sequence goes on from NC_047110.1 coordinate 118,380,815, forward strand.
GATCAAATCTATGTATGTGGAGATGTAAACATTGATCTGCTCAACCCAAATAACCACATTGTAAGAGAAGAATTCATAAATACGATGTACAGTCTGAACTTAATACCCAAAATTATTAAACCATCAAGAATCACCATCAATAGTGTTACTCTTATTGACAATATTTTTACCACTGATCTGAGCAGTGGTACAGTGAGTGGGCTTCTATTAAATGACATCAGCGATCATCTACCAGTATTCACTATAACAAAGCAAATAAACAAAAACAGTAATTTGGACAAAAAGGAATTTTACAAGCATGAGCGATCTACAGAAAACATGAATGCACTAAAAATGATTTAATGAAGCAAGACAGGAATGCAGGATAGGAAACAAGGGATACAGATCAGGCAGATGAATATTTTTTTTAGAAATATTTATTTGTTTGTACAACAAAAAGTGTCCTTTAAAACAAATCACTAGGTGCACTAAAAAATTGGAGAACCCATGGATTATGTTAGGAATTGTAAAAGCATGTAAAAAGAAAAATGAATTAAATCAAAAATTTATCAGGAAAAGAGATGAAGAGACAAGATACAATCAATCAATCAATCAATCAATTTTTTTATATAGCGCCAAATCACAACAAACAGTTGCCCCAAGGCGCTTTATATTGTAAGGCAAGGCCATACAATAATTATGTAAAACCCCAACGGTCAAAACGACCCCCTGTGAGCAAGCACTTGGCTACAGTGGGAAGGAAAAACTCCCTTTTAACAGGAAGAAACCTCCAGCAGAACCAGGCTCAGGGAGGGGCAGTCTTCTGCTGGGACTGGTTGGGGCTGAGGGAGAGAACCAGGAAAAAGACATGCTGTGGAGGGGAGCAGAGATCGATCACTAATGATTAAATGCAGAGTGGTGCATACAGAGCAAAAAGAGAAAGAAACAGTGCATCATGGGAACCCCCCAGCAGTCCACGTCTATAGCAGCATAACTAAGGGATGGTTCAGGGTCACCTGATCCAGCCCTAACTATAAGCTTTAGCAAAAAGGAAAGTTTTAAGCCTAATCTTAAAAGTAGAGAGGGTGTCTGTCTCCCTGATCTGAATTGGGAGCTGGTTCCACAGGAGAGGAGCCTGAAAGCTGAAGGCTCTGCCTCCCATTCTACTCTTACAAACCCTAGGAACTACAAGTAAGCCTGCAGTCTGAGAGCGAAGCGCTCTATTGGGGTGATATGGTACTACGAGGTCCCTAAGATAAGATGGGACCTGATTATTCAAAACCTTATAAGTAAGAAGAAGAATTTTAAATTCTATTCTAGAATTAACAGGAAGCCAATGAAGAGAGGCCAATATGGGTGAGATATGCTCTCTCCTTCTAGTCCCCGTTAGTACTCTAGCTGCAGCATTTTGAATTAACTGAAGGCTTTTTAGGGAACTTTTAGGACAACCTGATAATAATGAATTACAATAGTCCAGCCTAGAGGAAATAAATGCATGAATTAGTTTTTCAGCATCACTCTGAGACAAGACCTTTCTGATTTTAGAGATATTGCGTAAATGCAAAAAAGCAGTCCTACATATTTGTTTAATATGCGCTTTGAATGACATATCCTGATCAAAAATGACTCCAAGATTTCTCACAGTATTACTAGAGGTCAGGGTAATGCCATCCAGAGTAAGGATCTGGTTAGACACCATGTTTCTAAGATTTGTGGGGCCAAGTACAATAACTTCAGTTTTATCTGAGTTTAAAAGCAGGAAATTAGAGGTCATCCATGTCTTTATGTCTGTAAGACAATCCTGCAGTTTAGCTAATTGGTGTGTGTCCTCTGGCTTCATGGATAGATAAAGCTGGGTATCATCTGCGTAACAATGAAAATTTAAGCAATACCATCTAATAATACTGCCTAAGGGAAGCATGTATAAAGTGAATAAAATTGGTCCTAGCACAGAACCTTGTGGAACTCCATAATTAACTTTAGTCTGTGAAGAAGATTCCCCATTTACATGAACAAATTGTAATCTATTAGACAAATATGATTCAAACCACCGCAGCGCAGTGCCTTTAATACCTATGACATGCTCTAATCTCTGTAATAAAATTTTATTGTGAACAGTATCAAAAGCAGCACTGAGGTCTAACAGAACAAGCACAGAGATGAGTCCACTGTCCGAGGCCATAAGAAGATCATTTGTAACCTTCACTAATGCTGTTTCTGTACTATGATGAATTCTAAAACCTGACTGAAACTCTTCAAATAGACCATTCCTCTGCAGATGATCAGTTAGCTGTTTTACAACTACCCTTTCAAGAATTTTTGAGAGAAAAGGAAGGTTGGAGATTGGCCTATAATTAGCTAAGATAGCTGGGTCAAGTGATGGCTTTTTAAGTAATGGTTTAATTACTGCCACCTTAAAAGCCTGTGGTACATAGCCAACTAATAAAGATAGATTGATCATATTTAAGATCGAAGTATTAAATAATGGTAGGGCTTCCTTGAGCAGCCTGGTAGGAATGGGGTCTAATAGACATGTTGATGGTTTGGAGGAAGTAACTAATGAAAATAACTCAGACAGAACAATCGGAGAGAAAGAGTCTAACCAAATACCGGCATCACTGAAAGCAGCCAAAGAGAATGATATGTCTTTGGGATGGCTGTGAGTCATTTTTTTCTCTAATAGTTAAAATTTTATTAACAAAGAACGTCATGAAGTCTTTACTAGTTAAAGTTAAAGGAATACTCGGCTCAATAGAGCTCTGACTCTTTGTCAGCCTGGCTACAGTGAAAAGAAACCTGGGGTTGTTCTTATTTTCTTCAATTAGTGCTGAGTAGTAAGATGTCCTAGCTTTACGGAGGGCTTTTTTATAGAGCAACAGACTCTTTTTCCAGGCTAAGTGAAGATCTTCTAAATTAGTGAGACGCCATTTCCTCTCCAACTTACGGGTTATCTGCTTTAAGCTGCGAGTTTGTGAGTTATACCACAGAGTCAGGCACTTCTGATTTAAGGCTCTCTTTTTCAGAGGAGCTATAGCATCCAAAGTTGTGCTCAGTGAGGATGTAAAATTATTGACGAGATAATCTATCTCACTCACAGAGTTTAGGTAGCTACTCTGCACTGTGTTGGTATATGGCATTGGAGAACATAAAGAAGGAATCATCCTTAACCCTAGTTACAGTGCTTTCAGAAAGACTTCTACTGTAATGAAACTTATTCCCCACTGCTGGGTCGTCCATTAAAGTAAATGTAAATGTTATTAAGAAATGATCAGACAGAAGGGAGTTTTCAGGGAATACTGTTAAGTCTTCAATTTCCATACCATAAGTCAAAACAAGATCTAAAGTATGATTAAAGTGGTGGGTGGACTCATTTACATTTTGAGCAAAGCCAATTGAGTCTAACAATAGATTAAATGCAGTGTTGAGGCTGTCATTCTCAGCATCTGTGTGGATGTTAAAATCACCCACTATAATTATCTGAGTTTAAAGCTAAAAATAAACAATTACCTGTAAATATTCAGAGTCTGTTTAACGAAAGGGAAAATCAATATAATCTGAGAGGTTTGCATTGTTTTCAAATTAAAAAATTTCGTACAACATTAAAAAGATTTTGTGTTTCTGTGAGTGGAGTAAAAACATGGAATAACTTGAAACAAGAACTTAAACAATGCCAAACAATTCATCAGTTTAAAAAAATATATATTTGTATGTTAGTGATTTGTATGTTAATGAAGTATGTTAGCAAAGAGATTTAAAGACTGAGTGTTCACAGCTGAAGCTTTGAAGCAGCTTTTGGAGGAAGCTGAAATGTGTTTTTGTCACTTAAGGACAGATTTGTAAAGAGGGGTGGGGTTATAAAAGTGATTCACTTCTTCCCACTCCTACTCAGACATGCATTTTTTTTTTAATTCTTTTGTTCTGTATTGTTTTGTATTGGAAAAATAAGGTGAATGTGATGTGATGTTTTGATGACAGATCCAATGTTCAGTGTTTGTGTCTGTCTGAATAAATTCATTTATTCACAAAGAATGAATGAATCAATGTTCATCATGTTCTTGTCATAGAAACACTTGCCACAATTAAATATGACCAGGATGCACTTCTTAAGATTCGGGATAATGCTTGGCTCATGTGATTCCTGAACTGAGGTGCAATGATTTTCATACATGCCCTACTCGACATACGTGGGGCACAGAGGCGGGGAGCGAAGTGAAGGTGCTGGGTGAAAGTTACGCCACGTACACCGGGGACCTGAGCTTCCTAGCGAAGATGCCACAGGTCACCAGTGGCGGAAGCGCAGACACCGTGGAAAGCGTGGAGGGCTGCTTGTTAAGTTACGCAGCCGCCTGACAAGGATCCCGCTCCCCTCAATCTATCTGGCAAATGTTCAGTCTCTGCCCAGCAAGACGGACGACCTGTTAAGCCGCATCCAGACCCAGCGTGAGGCTCGGGACTACTCCGTGTTCTGCCTGACAGAGACTGGGCTTAACAGTAACATACTGGATTCTACTTTTCAGCCTCCGGGATTTTCTGTCTATCGCTTGTGTTGTGTGGGCCACTGAAGAGGAGGTACTGCTGGCCCACCACCAGATGGCGCCCTGCTATGCTGGCACCTTTATGCCCTGCAGAGGGCGCACGGACCTGTTGGCACCACCAGGTGTGCCCCGTTAGGCCATCATCAGCTGTCACTCTTCATCTCATCCATCACTCCATAAAAGCCTGGGAGAGACACCATAACTCTGCCGAGTTATCAGCTTACCATACAGGTAAACTATCTCAGCCGTTTTGTGCCATTCGCACATTCATTGTAACTGAAGTCTTTGCAGTTGTGACTTATACTTGCAGCTTGTAGCCGAGTTTGTGGAAGTTGGAGGAGTTGCCGTCTCCACTCCTCACTTCTTACTTGCTAAATATAACAATTGACACTGCACATTTTCCAGTTTTCCTCTGCACTCTGGGAGTTATTGGATTTATTCCCTCAGGAGGATTACTGTGTTTTTGCTGACTGTTTGCTGGGTGTACACACACCCACCTAATCTGTTTCTGCTCCTGCCAGCAGTACTGGTCCAACAGCCTTGAGCGGTGGCCACCTGGGGTACCAGGACTTGGCGGTTCTGGTGTGTTGCAGACCTCTGACTGGCGGTGGAACTACGTGGGTCCCGGCTCTTCTCTGGATAGGCATCTCCTACCCTCAGGCCTGCCCACGTGTCACCATTTGTTACTTAATTGGACTTTGCATATTTGGAACCCTGTTTGCACTTTGCATAATAAATTGTAATTTATTGGAATTCCTATTTACCGCTCATTTACGCCCCCTAACGTGGGTCCCTGCATTCACTTTCTCAACAGCTTGGATTGCTCGAAAGAGCACACTGGGAAAATGAAAGGAGGTGGTGTGTGTTTCCTTATTAATAATCTTTGGTGCACAGACGGTGTTATTGTCAACAACACGTGTACAGTCAATCTAGAATGCCTTGTCCTGAAATGCCGCCCCTTTTATCTCCCTTGAGAGTTTGCAGTGATGTTTTTGTGAGCACTGTACATACATCCACGTGCGGATGCGTCGGTGGCTCTAGATGAACTGAGTGACATATTAAAATGTGAGAACTCTAAATCTGACACAGTGGTTCTAGCTGGTGACTTTAACAAGACCAATCTCAAGTCTGTTTTTCCCCCAACTACTATCAATATGTGAAACATCCAGTGGTGGGCACAGATAACCAAAAAATTAACTTCGATAACAGATAATCAGATGACTGAAAAGTTATCTTCGATAAAGATAAAACAATAAACCATCCAAAAACTTATCGGAAGTTACAGATAACCGATAACAGATAAATTCTAATATTATCTCTGGCACATTTACAACTACTAGTAAAACAAATTTAATAGCTTCTAATAATATTAAAAATAACAACAGACCCAAACAATAAGACCATACTTTTTTCTTTCAACAGTCCGCCCCTGCGGGAAGCTCTACAGCGCACCGAGCACAGACAGAGGCGCACCGAGCACAGACAGAGGCACCCTGAGACCCAAACAATGGGACCACACTTTTCTTTAAACATTTGACCCTGCTGGAAACTCTTGTTTATTACAGCCCTCCGAGAGCAGCCGTAAAGCCAGCCCTGTATCAATTATAAAAGTCCGGTCATGCGGAGGTCTTGAAAAATAAAGTCATATTGACTTATGGTTTTGATTTATAAATAACTGTTGTGTGGGCCGCCAGAAGAGGAGGTACTGCTGGCCCACCACCAGAGGGCGCCCTGCCTGAAGTGCGGGCTTCAGGCACGAGAGGGCGCTGCCGCCATGGACACAGCCGGGGGTGACAGCTGTCGTTCATTACCTCTTGACAGCTGTCACCCATCTACTCAACATCATCTCACTCCATAAAGACCAGACGTCATCTCCACCTCGTTGCCGAGATATCATACTTCATTGGAGGTAATATCCTCAGCCGTTTTGTAATTGTAATATTTGCATATTGTGAGTGTTTGCAGGAGTACCAGTTCCTCCGTCGGTGGAAGCTAAGAGAGCGCTGAAGGCATTCTTTTCCCCTGAGGAATCCACAGTACTCTGCAAGTTATTGAGTGAGAGGTGGAGGTGGCATTCCCACCGTTGTTGTTACTGGGTGTACACACACCCACACTTGACTGTCTTTGTTCTTCGCCAGCGGTACCAGATCCGACAGTCGGGGACGGTGATCACCTGGGAATTCGGGACTTGGCGGCTCCAGTATTCACCAGGTTCTGGGGCGGCGGAAATCATGTGGTTCCGGCTCTTCTTAGGACAGACGTCTTCTATCCTCGAGCCTGCCCACACGTCACCTTTGTGTATTGACTGTTATGATATTCTGAGATTGTCTGTATGTTCATTGTGCACATTCACAACATTAAATTGTTATATTTTGGCTCATCTATTGACCGTTCATTTGCGCCCCCTGTTGTGGGTCCGTGTCACTACACTTTCCCAACAATAACATTAATACTGATATAACTTAATACTGAATAACTCCATTAATGTCAATTCTGTCATTTGTACAAAGTTAAAATATAACATATATCTTTTAATGTTGAATAATGCACTAATTCTGGGGTTTTGTAACAAAGAGACAGATCGCAAAGGATTCTGGGTAAAGGTGCCTGCTAAACACTGATTGGTTCAGTCATTCATTATGTAAACCAACACGTTAATGTGACGTCTGTTGTGTGTTGGTGTTTAAATGTGCTTTTGTAAAATATTCCATTTTTTTTATTTGTAAAAACAGGCATTTTTACGGAGTTCTGGAAGTGTCATCGCAAATTTTTTTGCATGTTTTTTTTGCATTCTTTTTTCATTTTTTTTTGCATTCTCTCTTTACAACATTCATTTGATGTTGTAAAACATACTTTACACTGTGTGAGATCATTTTTCATGCAGGAATTTTTTGGACCAAGTTTCAGGTTAATCGTGCGTCCTGCATCGTGTAGTGTTCATGGAGTATCAAGCTGCGGTCAACATCTGACGACAACCTCCTGATCGCCGATCGTATGGTCGAATGAGAATCAAACCTGTTTGATATATTATTGTGGTCGGCCGTCGTGAGGTTATCCTGCTGCTGAAAGCTACAAGCAGCATCCAACCTTTCGCACTGTACCTGTGCAAACACTGCAGAGCTGTCTTGTAATAATGTTATTATTATTATTATGCAGTTGTTTTGTTTTTAAACTTCATTTGTAAAAAAAAAAGCCATTTGCAAAGCAAAAATTTGATTTGACAATCATCTTTCTTTCTTTAATATTTATTCATTAATTTAAAAGAAAAAAAAAACAGAAATAAAGCATCACAATCACCAGAATGAAAAGGAGCAGAGAGAAGAACAAGTCTTATATCTGACATAACCGGGATCAAAATAAATAGAACACTGCCATCTACTGGTTCCCAGACACTGCCATGAACACTACTGGCCAGTAGAGGCTTTCAAAACAAATTCTAGATAATCCCTGTCTGCTCACATTTAAAATGTGTGGAATTTAACAAACGCAATTAAAAAAAATCAACGTCTATAAACGCAGAGAATATATACAAGAGAGTTTTAGGCACTAGAGTTTAATGCTGTTGTCCGTGGAGCCTGAACAGAGTGTCTGAAATGCATTTGTCCTGTCGTGACGTACTGAGATTACATCATCCTACCCATAATGCACTGCGGGGCAGAGCATGTGCTCACAAAACCTTAAAAATTAACACATTACTTTAAAACTAAAACATATATCTGATATTTTTACTTTATAATGACAATCCAAGTTCAGATTTGACTCGTACTCCAGTGTTCACGCTCCTTTGGCAAACATCAAAGTCAAGCATCATGCCAGAGATTCCAGCTCTCACCCACACTTTGAACCCCCATGGGTGTGGCGTGCCTCACATATACTGCTTGATGCTGCTGAACTTCCCCTTGAAAGGAATCATCATCTCATCCACAGAATTGTGCTCTTTGGGTACCACCTGCAAATTCTAGATAAACTGTGTAAAAAGAGGGGATGGTGGGGAAATTGATTTCGGTATGAAGTGCTTACACATTGCACTAAAGTAACCCCTTCACACATTTAACTGGTCACACAACAGTGTATAGGTGAATGATCGTAAACTCTGATTATCATACTAATAGATGTGCAGGTCGCCTCCAAGTTACAACACCACCTTCCTTTCCTGAGCATCATCACCTGTTACAGAACAATGAAAACACGGCCCCAAGCACCCTCCCTCCCCAACATATCATTGCACACTAGTTTCTAATACAATAATATGTAATCTAATATAAGGCTAGAGTGTGTAAATCATGTGTAGTTTAAATTTATATTGAAGTTCAAAACTGGGTTGTTTTGACGGCCACAATCAGACAACATAATATTGCAACAATTACAAAACAAGCTCTAAATAAAATGTAAGACACATGTTCAACAATGACTACATATGGACATGTTCTAGACACTGTAACAAACACACAAAAAAATATTTAAAGCATTTTACTTACTTTAAACAGATGAATCCAATCCAATGAATTGAGGGGATGATGGCGTCTCAAAAATCTGGAGGTTGTGTGACTTCTGAACCCCAGGGCAGGCCTTATATACAAATATATGACCCAATAGCATTCTGAGGCTGAACAATAGGACCAAATGAGTATGCTAATGTGGTTTAACCCCCCCCCCTGAAAAAACGTTTTTTGGGGATAACAAAAATTGTTGTAATTCTGCAACAGTGGGTCTTAGAGGGTTAAATTCAAGCAGTTGTATTTTTTTGTGGATGGTAATAGTCTTATATATTTATATTACATATTTTAAAATCTGTTCACGACCTCCCACGCCAGAACGGGGCCAAAAGTTTGAAACTGAAAAAATAAGATCTGAAAGTGAAAAAAAAGATCTGAAGGTGAAAAAAGAATGAAAATAATGAATGAAAATAAATTATTTGATCAAAATAATTACAGAGCTGAATCAAAAATGTATTTAAACTGAAAAATATATATCTTACACTTTTTAAATGACAAACACTGAATTTTCAGTTTCAAAATTGATTTTTTCAATCTTTTTTTATTTTCAGATTACAACACTTTTGGACTGGATTTAGCTCCATACCCTGTGTTCCAATCCCTTTATGAAGGCAAAGTCAACATTATGGTCATATCAGGTGGCGGTAATGTTACAAGTTGGTTTACCAGCCGTCATAATGATCCAACGAAGAAGAACTGTTTCCTGTTGTGGTCTGAGGCTAAAGCTAGTTAGCTGGAGACGCTGGAAACTCTTCTCTGAACAGATCAAACGTCACTCTGTGATCCTCGAATATGTTTTTTGAAGAGCTCCAGAAGCACAAAGGTCGACAGTGAACCGGAAGAAGAAGAAAAGGTGAAAGAGCTGAGAAGGTTGTTGAAACAGCGGCTAACTGCTGCTAATGAAGCCGAGATATTTGAGTTGGTAGAAAGAAACAAACCGCAGAGCAGCAAGAAGAAACGAGTGGATTTAAAGAAGAGAAGAAACTAGTTTTCAAGCCTGAAGTTCTCTGATCCACAGCAGGTTTGTCCACTAAACTTTATTTCAGACCAACTCCACCACATCCAAATGATAGCTGCTAGTTTGTGTTGGAGTTCTGATTATAGACTGAACACCAAACATCAGCAGAAATAAATAAGACAAACTGTGCTTTTAATGATGATAAAAGGAGGACAGTTCAGCTTGGTGATGAACTGATAAAGCTGATCAGTCGATACTATCGATTACAGTTTTTCCTCATTTTACACACACAAAAATGGAACAATGCACACAGTTTATAAAATCTGAAGCTCATGAATCAACATTGTGACTCCAAACTGCTGAACTCTGAACACAACACCATGATTTCACTCAAGTTAGTTCATTAATTTATCCTGAAGCAAACTGCTGATGTTCCAACTGCACAGATAAACAGAGATACAAGTCGACATGAAGAACAGGAGACTGGATCAGAAAAATAACCATCGTAAGTTCTTTCAGCTTATGGACATTAATATCTTAACTATCACTCAGGTGGTTGCAGCAGGTATGTAAGGAAAATGCGCACATCAGGTGATCTCTGGGATCAGGGTTGGTGTCTTCTGTTTTAGGATTGTGTTGTCTCACACTTGTGATTGCTCAGCAGAGCAGCAGCAGATGATTAATTCAGCCTGTTTTTAGTCTTTCCTCCACCTGGTTATTGAATCTGTTTCTTTTGTGTGTTATAAAGTCTTTCTACAAACATGTCTGGAGTCCAGCAGCTGAGGGACATGTTAAAACTACAGCTAACACCTGCTGATGAAGGAATGATCACAGAACAGGAAGAACAAATGAGTCATTTAAAAGAAGAGAACAAAAGAGGTAAAGAGCTGGATGCTGTTTTTAAACCTCCAGATCTCTTCTACTGAACAGGTTTGTTCACTTAGCTTTGTTTGTGTTACTGATATTTTATAGGCAAAGGCTGTTCGCCCAACTGTTGGGCAGATAAATATAATGACTTACCTTATTCGCCCAACTGTGATTGTGTATTTGACACGTTTTGTGCATCTAAACTGCGTTTTTTTTACACCACTTTTTTAAGACTCTATTGCAGCGTGAAAAGCGGCATATTTTTGACACATTTTAATGGCGCCATCTTTAATTACTGTGAAAAAAAAAAAGACCGCAATGGATGAAAGCAGACAAACTTCATAAGTATTTTGAATGGAAGCCTGTTAATGATGACAGAACAGTTTTTATGAACAAAGTGCTGCTTGTTGCCTGTAAGAGGTGTTACAACCCTAATTCCAATGAAGTTGGGAAGTTATGTGAAATGTAAATAAAAACAGAATACAATGATTTACAAATCCTCTTCAACCTATATTCAATTGAATAAACCACAAAGACAAGATATTTAATGTTCAAACTGATGAACTTTATTGTTTTTGTGCAAATATTGGCTCATTTTGAAATGGATGCCTGCAACACGTTTCAAAAAAGCTGGGACAGTGGTATGTTTCCCACTGTGTTACATCACCTTTCCTTCTAACAACACTAAATAAGCGTTTGGGAACTGAGGACACTAATTGTTGAAGCTTTGTAGGTGGAATTCTTTCCCATTCTTTCTTGATGTACGACTTCAGTTGTTCAACAGTCCGGGGTCTCCGTTGTCGTATTTTGCACTTCATAATGCGCCACACATTTTCAATGGGTGACAGGTCTGGACTGCAGGCAGGCCAGTCTAGTACCCGCACTCTTTTACTACAAAGCCACGCTGTTGTAACACGTGCAGAATGTGGCTTGGCATTGTCTTGCTGAAATAAGCAGGGATGTCCCTGAAAAAGACGTTGCTTGGTTGGCAGCATGTGTTGCTCCAAAACCTGGATGTACCTTTCAGCATTGATGGTGCCATCACAGATGTGTAAGTTGTCCATGCCATGGGCACTAACACACCCCCATACCATCACAGATGCTGGCTTTTGAACTTTGCACTGGTAACAGTCTGGATGATCTTTTTTCTCTTTTGTCCAGAGGACACGACGTCCATGATTTCAAAAACAATTTGAAATGTGGACTCATCAGACCACAGCACACTTCTCCACTTTGTGTCTGTCCATTTCAAATGAGCTTGGGCCCAGAGAAGGCGGCGGCATTTCTGGATGTTGTTGATGTTTGGCTTTCACTTTGCATGGTAGAGTTTATCTTGCACTTGTACAGTTGTGCTCAAAGGTTTACATACCCTGGCAGCTTTGCATTTTGTATCACCAGTTATCCATCTTCATGATGAAGTGGTACAGAGGAGGATTTTCTTAAAAAGAAGACCTGAAAGTTTAGCTACAAATTGCCAGAAGGTACATCTGAGATGCAAGCCTGGATTTTATCTGTTTTGGTGAAAGAAAATCCTTCTCTACTCCACTATGACACTAAGAGTCAATTGCCACTCAGTTGCAAACAAATCTTTTTTCCCTGAATGAACTTTTTATCAGGCATAACTTGGATTTTTTTGTTCCTCACGGAGACATGGCAGAGCGAAGGGGAGTTTATTCATTTAAATGAACTCTGTCCTGATGGATGCACTGTTTTTTGGAATGCCCCACCCCTCTCATCGAGGAGGAGGTCTCGCGGTGGTCTTCAGGAACAGTTTCACTTGCAAAGTGATGAACATTAAAACCTTTCCCTCCTTTGAATCTCTATCAATCAATCAATCAATTTTATTTATATAGCACCAAATCACAACAAACAGTTGCCCCAAGGTGCTTTATATTGTAAGGCAAGGCCATACAATAATTACGTAAAAACCCCAACGGTCAAAACGACCCCCTGTGAGCAAGCACTTGGCGACAGTGGGAAGGAAAAACTCCCTTTTAACAGGAAGAAACCTCCAGCAGAACCAGGCTCAGGGAGGGGCAGTCTTCTGCTGGGACTGGTTGGGGCTGAGGGAGAGAACCAGGAAAAAGACATGCTGTGGAGGGGAGCAGAGATCAATCACTAATGATTAAATGCAGAGTGGTGCATACAGAGCAAAAAGAGAAAGAAACACTCAGTGCATCATGGGAACCCCCCAGCAGTCTAAGTCTATAGCAGCATAACTAAGGGATGGTTCAGGGTCACCTGATCCAGCCCTAACTATAAGCTTTAGCAAAAAGGAAAGTTTTAAGCCTAATCTTAAAAGTAGAGAGGGTGTCTGTCTCCCTGATCTGAATTGGGAGCTGGTTTCACAGGAGAGGAGCCTGAAAGCTGAAGGCTCTGCCTCCCATTCTACTCTTACAAACCCTAGGAACTACAAGTAAGCCTGCAGTCTGAGAGCGAAGCGCTCTATTGGGGTGATATGGTACTACGAGGTCCCTAAGATAAGATGGGACCTGATTATTCAAAACCTTATAAGTAAGAAGAAGAATTTTAAATTCTATTCTAGAATTAACAGGAAGCCAATGAAGAGAGGCCAATATGGGTGAGATATGCTCTCTCCTTCTAGTCCCCGTTAGTACTCTAGCTGCAGCATTTTGAATTAACTGAAGGCTTTTCAGGGAACTTTTAGGACAACCTGATAATAATGAATTACAATAGTCCAGCCTAGAGGAAATAAATGCAAATAGTTTTTCAGCATCACTCTGAGACGAGACCTTTCTAATTTTAGAGATATTGCGTAAATGCAAAAAAAGCAGTCCTACATATTTGTTTAATATGCGCTTTGAATGACATATCCTGATCAAAAATGACTCCAAGATTTCTCACAGTATTACTAGAGGTCAGGGTAATGCCATCCAGAGTAAGGATCTGGTTAGACACCATGTTTCTAAGATTTGTGGGGCCAAGTACAATAACTTCAGTTTTATCTGAATTTAAAAGCAGGAAATTAGAGGTCATCCATGTCTTTATGTCTGTAAGACAATCCTGCAGTTTAGCTAATTGGTGTGTGTCCTCTGCCTTCATGGATAGATAAAGCTGGGTTTCATCTGCGTAACAATGAAAATTTAAGCAATGCCGTCTAATAATACTGCCTAAGGGAAGCATGTATAAAGTGAATAAAATTGGTCCTAGCACAGAACCTTGGGGAACTTCATAATTAACCTTAGTCTGTGAAGAAGATTCCCCATTTACATGAACAAATTGTAATCTATTAGATAAATATGATTCAAACCACCGCAGCGCAGTGCCTTTAATACCTATGGCATGCTCTAATCTCTGTAATAAAATTTTATAGTCAACAGTATCAAAAGCAGCACTGAGGTCTAACAGAACAAGCACAGAGATGAGTCCACTGTCTGAGGCCATAAGAAGATCATTTGTAACCTTCACTAATGCTGTTTCTGTACTATGATGAATTCTAAAACCTGACTGAAACTCTTCAAATAGACCATTCCTCTGCAGATGATCAGTTAGCTGTTTTACAACTACCCTTTCAAGAATTTTTGAGAGAAAAGGAAGGTTGGAGATTGGCCTATAATTAGCTAAGATAGCTGGGTCAAGTGATGGCTTTTTAAGTAATGGTTTAATTACTGCCACCTTAAAAGCCTGTGGTACATAGCCAACTAATAAAGATAGATTGATCATATTTAAGATCGAAGCATTAAATAATGGTAGGCCTTCCTTGAGCAGCCTGGTAGGAATGGGGTCTAATAGACATGTTGACGGTTTGGATGAAGTAACTAATGAAAATAACTCAGACAGAACAATCTGAGAGAAGGAGTCTAACCAAATACCGGCATCACTGAAAGCAGCCAAAGATAACGATACGTCTTTGGGATGGTTATGAGTAATTTTTTCTCTAATAGTTAAAATTTTATTAGCAAAGAAAGTCATGAAGTCATTACTAGTTAAAGTTAAAGGAATACTCGGCTCAATAGAGCTCTGACTCTTTGTCAGCCTGGCTACAGTGCTGAAAAGAAACCTGGGGTTCTTATTTTCTTCAATTAGTGATGAGTAGTAAGATGTCCTAGCTTTACGGAGGGCTTTTTTATAGAGCAACAGACTCTTTTTCCAGGCGAAGTGAAGATCTTCTAAATTAGTGAGACGCCATTTCCTCTCCAACTTACGAGTTATCTGCTTTAAGCTGCGAGTTTGTGAGTTATACCACAGAGTCAGGCACTTCTGATTTAAAGCTCTCTTTTTCAGAGGAGCTACAGCATCCAAAGTTGTCTTCAATGAGGATGTAAAACTATTGACGAGATACTCTATCTCACTTACAGAGTTTAGGTAGCTACTCTGCACTGTGTTGGTATATGGCATTAGAGAACATAAAGAAGGAATCATATCCTTAAACCTAGTTACAGCGCTTTCTGAAAGACTTCTAGTGTAATGAAACTTATTCCCCACTGCTGGGTCGTCCATCAGAGTAAATGTAAATGTTGTTAAGAAATGATCAGACAGAAGGGAGTTTTCAGGGAATACTGTTAAGTCTTCAATTTCAATATCATAAGTCAGAACAAGATCTAAGATATGATTAAAGTGGTGGGTGGACTCATTTACATTTTGAGCAAAGCCAATTGAGTCTAATAATAGATTAAATGCAGTGTTGAGGCTGTCATTCTCAGCATCTGTGTGGATGTTAAAATCGCCCACTATAATTATCTTATGTGAGCTAAGCACTAAGTCAGACAAAAGGTCTGAAAATTCACAGAGAAACTCACAGTAACGACCAGGTGGACGATAGATAATAACAAATAAAACTGGTTTTTGGGACTTCCAATTTGGATGGACAAGACTAAGAGTCAAGCTTTCAAATGAATTAAAGCTCTGTCTGGGTTTTGGCTGCTGGAATGCTGGAATGGAAGATTGCTGCTAATCCTCCTCCTCAGCCCGTGCTACGAGCATTCTGGCAGTTAGTGTGACTCGGGGGTGTTGACTCATTTAAACTAACATATTCATCCTGCTGTAACCAGGTTTCTGTAAGGCAGAATAAATCAATATGTTGATCAATTATTATATCATTTACTAACAGGGACTTAGAAGAGAGATCTAATGTTCAATAGACCACATTTAACTGTTTTAGTCTGTGGTGCAGTTGAAGGTGCTATATTATTTTTTCTTTTTGAATTTTTATGCTTAAATAGATTTTTACTGGTTATTGGTGGTCTGGGAGCAGGCACCGTCTCTACGGGGATGGGGTAATGAGGGGATTGCAGGGGGAGAGAAGCTGCAGAGAGGTGTGTAAGACTACAACTCTGCTTCCTGGTCCCAACCCTGGATAGTCATGGTTTGGAGGATTTAAGAAAATTGGCCAGATTTCTAGAAATGAGAGCTGCTCCATCCAAAGTGGGATGGATGCCGTCTCTCCTAACAAGACCATGTTTTCCCCAGAAGCTTTGCCAATTATCTATGAAGCCCACCTCATTTTTTGGACACCACTCAGACAGCCAGCAATTCAAGGAGAACATGCGGCTAAACATGTCACTCCCGGTCCGATTGGGGAGGGGCCCAGAGAAAACTACAGAGTCCGACGTTGTTTTTGCAAAGTTACACACCGATTTAATGTTAATTTTAGTGACCTCCGATTGGCGTAACCGGGTGTCATTACTGCCGACGTGAATTACAATCTTACCAAATTTACGCTTAGCCTTAGCCAGCAGTTTCAAATTTCCTTCAATGTCGCCTGCTCTGGCCCCCGGAAGACAATTGACTATGGTTGCTGGCGTCGCTAACTTCACATTTCTCAAAACAGAGTCGCCAATAACCAGAGTTTGATCTTCGGCGGGTGTGTCGCCGAGTGGGGAAAAACGGTTACAAATGTGAACGGGTTGGCGGTGTACACGGGGCTTCTGTTTAGGGCTACACTTCCTCCTCACAGTCACCCAGTCGGCCTGCTTTCCCGGCTGCTCGGGATCTGCCAGAGGGAAACTAACGGCGGCTAAGCTACCTTGGTCCGCACCGACTACAGGGGCCTGGCTAGCTATAGAATTTTCCACGGTGCAGAGCCGAGTCTCCAATTCGCCCAGCCTGGCCTCCAAAGCTACGAATAAGCTACACTTATTACAAGTACCATTACTGCTAAAGGAGGCCGAGGAATAACTAAACATTTCACACCCAGAGCAGAAAAGTGCGGGAGAGACAGGAGAAGCCGCCATGCTAAACCGGCTAAGAGCTAGTAGCTGCGCTAAGCTAGCAGATTCCTAAAAACACACAAAGTGAATAATGTGTAAATAATTTAGAGGTGATTCAGCAGAGGGAGTGCTTTAGTTAAGGCACGTGAAGATTACACTGTGAAACAAATCGTTATCTGGGTAACTAGAGCAATCTAACTGCGCAAATTAAACAGCTAACAGATACAGAAAAACACCGCTGTGCTCCGGAACAGGAAGTGATACAATACACCAGTGAGAGCCAACCACCAGTAGAGGCAAGCAAGAGCCAGGTGTTTGAAGTTGGTTCTGCTGACTCTTTTTATTGTGTGCTGATTTATCACCCTCCTGGACACGCTGCTGTCTTTTTAAAGGACTTTAGTGACTTTTTGTCATCAGTAGGGCTGCAGCTATCGATTATTTTACTAATCGAGTATTCTATCGATTATTCTGGCGATTAATCGAGTAATCGGATAAAAAGTACTTCTGCGTTTTTAAACATCAATAGTCCAGGGCTCTCCCTAAGCAGTGGCACAATGCCACTGCACCAAAGTCTTGACATTTTGCTGAAATGGCGATGGGATGTGGCTTTCTGTTTTGTTTTCTCCAACTTGTAAAACGTAACCATTTTTATGTTTTTTTTAATAAAGGTTGATGGACTGGTCCCTGATTTTTTTTTTTTCTTTTTTAATCCCTCGTTCTCTGCAATTCAGCAGATGCATTTCAGCTGGAGGTTGAACATGTAAGCCTCAGTCAGGTTTTTTTTTTAATTATTTTATTTAAGTTACCGTGTTTGTGAAGTGTTGTGTGTTGCCCAAAAAAGCAAAAACTAAAACGTCAAGCAGTGTGAGTCTGAGGGAAACAGAAGACAGAGTGGACTGTTTGTCACTGTAGCCAGGGACAGAGCTGTGACCTCACACTGGGTAGAGAGACAGCAGCTGGCCACCGGGTCCGTGTGTTTTTTAAAAATACACAAACACACTGCTTCGCTTTAAATGCACAGTAAGTCTATTTCAGATGATCAGCGTGGACCATCTTTCTCTTAAAAGGCTTTATTTTACTCTCTGTCACGTTGGAAAGCGGTAGCTATCGTTGCTAATTTGATTAGCTGTTATGCTCCAGTCTTCTTCTGTTTTTTTTTCCTGCGGCCATTGCAGCGCCACACACAGGCCTGGCATATGTACTACAACGTTAAACGAAGCTTCGAGGCACAGAATTTGCCTCGAACATTTTTTGTAATCGAATTATTCGAGTTACTCGATTAATCATTTCAGCCCTAATCATCAATAATAAAGTTGGAAAACGTTTTAATTATTGGTGATTTTAATATTCATGTTGATGACAGCACTTCTTCCACTGCAATGGAACTTTTAACACTGACTGAGACTTTTAATTTTGAGCAGCATGTTTCTGGTCCCACACATCAGAAAGGTCACACTCTTGACTTGGTTTTCTCTCTTGGCCTTAATGTTGCCAATATAGAGGATGTTCACATGAGCGACCATTGGTGTGTTTTATTTGATTTTTATTTCACACCTGAGCCTGTGCGATCTGAGATTAGGTCTCAGAGGCGCATCATTACTGAGAACACTGCAGTTGGTTTCTCAGCCAGGTTTGACTCTAAGTTGTTCATGGAGTGTCATAATGTGGACAGCTTTCTTCACACTTTCAGCAGTCATTGTGAATCCATTTTGGATGAGGCCGCACCTTTTAAATCCAACTTGGTGACTAAGAAGACCATAAATCCTTGACTTAATGACTGTATCCGAGATTTGAAGCGACTATGTCGGAAAACTGAGCATTTGTGGAAGTCTTCTAAACTTGAGGTCCATAGGTTGCACCTCAGGGAACTTATGTCCTCTTTAAATGAAATGATAAAAAAAATGCCAGATCTGAATATTTTCGTCAGCTTATCATCTTAAATAAGAAAAAACTCCAGGTGCTGTTTGACATTATCAGCTCTATTTTGTGTCCTGTTGCTCCATTAACACCTGTATCCTGTAAAGCTGACAGCAGTGGTTTCCTTAAGTTTTTTTTTGTCTGCAAAATTCAGGACATCAAAGCTAATCTCCCTTTGCACACGTACTGTGTCCCGGATGTTGTTGAACCTGCTCCCTGTACATGGTCCTTTTTTAATCCTGTAACACAGGCTGATATCTCAGCTTTGATAACCAGGATGAAGCCCTCTGTATGTACTTCTGATGTTCTACCGTGTAGGCTCCTTGTTAATGTGTTTGATGTCATTGGCTCCTGGGTTACCAAGTTGATAAATGTCTCCCTGTCTTCTGGTGTATTCCCCAGCTCTTTTAAACATGCATTTGTGGAACCACTTCTCAAAAAGTCTAATCTGGACCCTTCTGATCTGAAAAACTTCCGACCTATCTCCAAACTTCCATTCCTGTCAAAAGTCTTGGAGAAGGTGGTTTATGATCAGCTAATTTCCTTCTTAGTGACTTCCAACATGTTTGACACCTATCAGTCTGGTTTCTGCAGGCATCACTCTACAGAAACCGCCCTACTCAAAGTATCTAGTGATATTTTGATGTCTGTGGATTGTGGAAAATGCACCTTTCTAGTCCTGTTAGACCTCTCCTCTGCACTTGACACTGTCGATCATAAAATCCTGCAAACAAGACTATGCAATTCGGTTGGTTTGTCAGGGACTGTTCTAGCGTGGTTCATCTCTTATTTGTCAGGTCGTAGCTTTAGTGTCACTGCAAATCAGATTATTTCTGACTTTGCCAGTTTGACGTGGTGTACCCCAGGGTTCTGTTTTGGGGCCAATTTTGTTTTTGCTTTATGTTTTCCCCTTGGGAAAGATTATCCAGGAGTTTGTTGATTGTTTCTTATCATTTATTTGCTGATGACATCCAAATTTACTGCTCTTTTAAAGCTCCTGAGATCCAGAAATTGGACTCTCTACTGAACTGCCTTGAGAAAATAAAACAATGGCTCGCAACCCTAACCCTAACCCTGCAGTTAAATTCAGATAAAACCGAGGTGCTGGTGGTTGCCCCCGATTATGTCATTCCGGGGATTAAACAGTATTTAGGTCTTTTGAGCTCATCTGCAAAATCTATCCTGAGAAACCTAGGTGTTATCTTTGATAAATAAATGTCATTTGAGCATCATTCCAAGCAGCTAACCAAAAACTGTTTCTACCAGTTGAGGAAGATTTCCAAACTCAGATCAATTGTTTCAAAAGATGATCTTGAGTTGATTATTCATGCCTTTGTATCTTCTCGTTTGGACTACTGCAACAGTTTGTTTTCCTGTCTGAACAAAAAGGAGCTGTCCCATCTGCAGCAGGTCCAAAATTCTGCAGCAAGGCTGCTGTCTCGCTCAAGCAAAGGATTAATATCTCTCCTATTTTAAAGTCTCTTCATTGGCTCCCAGTGTCGTTGCGTTTCCATTTTAAGATCCTAGTGTTGACTTTTAGAGCTTTGCATGGCCAGGCTCCCTCCTACATTAGAGGCCTGTTATGTCCCTACGCTCCTGCTCGGAGCCTGAGGTCAGTGGATCAGAACCTTCTGAGGGTCCCTCGTACCCACTTTAAGACTAGAGCCCGACTGATATGGATTTTTTGAGGTGATGCCGATAACGATATTTGGATGAAAAAAAAATTGCAGATAATCGATAAATCGGCTGATTTGCCGATAGCCGATAAATCAGCCGATATTATTATTATTATTATTTTTTTTTTTAATGAATAAAATATTCTTTTTTGGACCCTTAACAAAAAAGGTATGAGCTAAAAGCTGAAGCTTTGTCCTCATATTGATTAACTTTATAACAGAGAAGAATTTTCAAGTTCAAAAAATGCAATCAAGAATTAAACCTTTGTGAAATTTGCAAATACATATCCTTAAAAAGAGTTGTGACATACATCTGATCTTGTACCTCTTGTTGCTGCAACTTAGATATAGGTTATATTACAGGTAGAAAACCTTTTTCAGTTGCAGACAAGTAATTGTGAGAGGAAAGAAACACTATTTAGGAAACATTATTTTCACAAGACTCCTTTATTTTTCTATTCTGCAACTTTCAAGAACAAAAAACTTTCAAACAACCATAGTGCAAGCAGAGGTTGGTTTTAGTGCTGGTAGAACATTTTAACAAGAAAACATGAACCATGATATAACATGTGAGGAAACTATCATATAACAGTAAAATAAGATTATTTTCACAAGACCCTGTAGCATGTTTGTGCAATTTTCAAGAACAGTAACAAAGAACTGTCTAGTACAAAAAAAAAAAAAATCTGTGCAAAGTTGCATTAATCTCTAAGGAAAAGATAAATAACATCCATCCATCCATTTTCTTCCTCTTTATCTGGAGACGGGTCGCGGGGGCAGCAGCTCAAGCAAAGCCGCCCAGACCTCCCGATCCACACACACCTCCCCCAGCTCCTCCGGGGGAACCCCAAGGCGTTCCCAAGCCAGCCGAGAGATATAGTCCCTCCAGCGTGTCCTGGGTCTTCCCTGGGGCCTCCTCCCAATGGGACGTGCCCGGAACACCTCTCCAGTGAGGCGTCCAGGGGGCATCCAGAAAAGATGCCCGAGCCACCTCAACTGACTCCTTTTAATGTGGAGGAGCAGCGGCTCGAGTTCCGAGCTCCTCCCGAGTGACCGAGCTCCTCACCCTATCTCTAAGGGAGCTAAATAACATTACAAAAAAAACTCTACAAAAGTTATTAAATCTTGAAACATTTGCCCTTCATTCTTGGTCCCTTTGGGTGGAAATCAATCAATCAATCAATCAATCAATTTTTTTTATATAGCGCCAAATCACAACAAACAGTTGCCCCAAGGCGCTCCATATTGCAAGGCAAGGCCATACAATAATTATGTAAAACCCCAACGGTCAAAACGACCCCCTGTGAGCAAGCACTTGGCTACAGTGGGAAGGAAAAACTCCCTTTTAACAGGAAGAAACCTCCAGCAGAACCAGGCTCAGGGAGGGGCAGTCTTCTGCTGGGACTGGTTGGGGCTGAGGGAGAGAACCAGGAAAAAGACATGCTGTGGAGGGGAGCAGAGATCGATCACTAATGATTAAATGCAGAGTGGTGCATACAGAGCAAAAAGAAAAAGAAACAGTGCATCATGGGAACCCCCCAGCAGTCTACGTCTATAGCAGCATAACTAAGGGATGGTTCAGGGTCACCTGATCCAGCCCTAACTATAAGCTTTAGCAAAAAGGAAAGTTTTAAGCCTAATCTTAAAAGTAGAGAGGGTGTCTGTCTCCCTGATCTGAATTGGGAGCTGGTTCCACAGGAGAGGAGCCTGAAAGCTGAAGGCTCTGCCTCCCATTCTACTCTTACAAACCCTAGGAACTACAAGTAAGCCTGCAGTCTGAGAGCGAAGCGCTCCATTGGGGTAATATGGTACTACGAGGTCCCTAAGATAAGATGGGACCTGATTATTCAAAACCTTATAAGTAAGAAGAAGAATTTTAAATTCTATTCTAGAATTAACAGGAAGCCAATGAAGAGAGGCCAATATGGGTGAGATATGCTCTCTCCTTCTAGTCCCCGTCAGTACTCTAGCTGCAGCATTTTGAATTAACTGAAGGCTTTTTAGGGAACTTTTAGGACAACCTGATAATAATGAATTACAATAGTCCAGCCTAGAGGAAATAAATGCATGAATTAGTTTTTCAGCATCACTCTGAGACAAGACCTTTCTGATTTTAGAGATATTGCGTAAATGCAAAAAAGCAGTCCTACATATTTGTTTAATATGCGCTTTGAATGACATATCCTGATCAAAAATGACTCCAAGATTTCTCACAGTATTACTAGAGGTCAGGGTAATGCCATCCAGAGTAAGGATCTGGTTAGACACCATGTTTCTAAGATTTGTGGGGCCAAGTACAATAACTTCAGTTTTATCTGAGTTTAAAAGCAGGAAATTAGAGGTCATCCATGTCTTTATGTCTGTAAGACAATCCTGCAGTTTAGCTAATTGGTGTGTGTCCTCTGGCTTCATGGATAGATAAAGCTGGGTATCATCTGCGTAACAATGAAAATTTAAGCAATACCGTCTAATAATACTGCCTAAGGGAAGCATGTATAAAGTGAATAAAATTGGTCCTAGCACAGAACCTTGTGGAACTCCATAATTAACTTTAGTCTGTGAAGAAGATTCCCCATTTACATGAACAAATTGTAATCTATTAGACAAATATGATTCAAACCACCGCAGCGCAGTGCCTTTAATACCTATGGCATGCTCTAATCTCTGTAATAAAATTTTATGGTCAACAGTATCAAAAGCAGCACTGAGATCTAACAGAACAAGCACAGAGATGAGTCCACTGTCCGAGGCCATAAGAAGATCATTTGTAACCTTCACTAATGCTGTTTCTGTACTATGATGAATTCTAAAACCTGACTGAAACTCTTCAAATAGACCATTCCTCTGCAGATGATCAGTTAGCTGTTTTACAACTACCCTTTCAAGAATTTTTGAGAGAAAAGGAAGGTTGGAGATTGGCCTATAATTAGCTAAGATAGCTGGGTCAAGTGATGGCTTTTTAAGTAATGGTTTAATTACTGCCACCTTAAAAGCCTGTGGTACATAGCCAACTAACAAAGATAGATTGATCATATTTAAGATCGAAGCATTAAATAATGGTAGGGCTTCCTTGAGCAGCCTGGTAGGAATGGGGTCTAATAAACATGTTGATGGTTTGGATGAAGTAACTAATGAGAATAACTCAGACAGAACAATCGGAGAGAAAGAGTCTAACCAAATACCGGCATCACTGAAAGCAGCCAAAGATAACGATACGTCTTTGGGATGGTTATGAGTAATTTTTTCTCTAATAGTTAAAATTTTGTTAGCAAAGAAAGTCATGAAGTCATTACTAGTTAAAGTTAATGGAATACTCAGCTCAATAGAGCTCTGACTCTTTGTCAGCCTGGCTACAGTGCTGAAAAGAAACCTGGGGTTGTTCTTATTTTCTTCAATTAGTGATGAGTAGAAAGATGTCCTAGCTTTACGAAGGGCTTTTTTATAGAGCAACAGACTCTTTTTCCAGGCTAAGTGAAGATCTTCTAAATTAGTGAGACGCCATTTCCTCTCCAACTTACGGGTTATCTGCTTTAAGCTACGAGTTTGTGAGTTATACCACGGAGTCAGACACTTCTGATTTAAAGCTCTCTTTTTCAGAGGAGCTACAGCATCCAAAGTTGTCTTCAATGAGGATGTAAAACTACTGACGAGATACTCTATCTCCCCCACAGAGTCCAGGTAGCTACTCTGCACTGTGTTGGTATATGGCATTAGAGAACATAAAGAAGGAATCATATCCTTAAACCTAGTTACAGCGCTTTCTGAAAGACTTCTAGTGTAATGAAACTTATTCCCCACTGCTGGGTAGTCCATCAGAGTAAATGTAAATGTTATTAAGAAATGATCAGACAGAAGGGAGTTATCAGGGAATACTGTTAAGTCTTCTATTTCCATACCATAAGTCAGAACAAGATCTAAGATATGATTAAAGTGGTGGGTGGACTCATTTACTTTTTGAGCAAAGCCAATAGAGTCTAATAATAGATTAAATGCAGTGTTGAGGCTGTCATTCTCAGCATCTGTGTGGATGTTAAAATCGCCCACTATAATTATCTTATCTGAGCTAAGCACTAAGTCAGACAAAAGGTCTGAAAATTCACAGAGAAACTCACAGTAACGACCAGGTGGACGATAGATAATAACAAATAAAACTGGTTTTTGGGACTTCCAATTTGGATGGACAAGACTAAGAGACAAGCTTTCAAATGAATTAAAGCTCTGTCTGGGTTTTGGATTAATTAATAAGCTGGAATGGAAGATTGCTGCTAATCCTCCACCCCGGCCCGTGCTACGAGCATTCTGACAGTTAGTGTGACTCGGGGGTGTTGACTCATTTAAACTAACATATTCATCCTGCTGTAACCAGGTTTCTGTTAGGCAGAATAAATCAATATGTTGATCAATTATTATATCATTTACCAACAGGGACTTAGAAGAGAGAGACCTAATGTTTAATAGACCACATTTAACTGTTTTAGTCTGTGGTGCAGTTGAAGGTGCTATATTATTTTTTCTTTTTGAATTTTTATGCTTAAATAGATTTTTGCTGGTTATTGGTAGTCTGGGAGCAGACACCGTCTCTACGGGGATGGGGTAATGAGGGGATGGCAGGGGGAGAGAAGCTGCAGAGAGGTGTGTAAGACTACAACTCTGCTTCCTGGTCCCAACCCTGGATAGTCACGGTTTGGAGGATTTAAGAAATTGGCCAGATTTCTAGAAATGAGAGCTGCTCCATCCAAAGTGGGATGGCTGCCGTCTCTCCTAACAAGACCAGGTTTTCCCCAGAAGCTTTGCCAATTATCTATGAAGCCCACCTCATTTTTTGGACACCACTCAGACAGCCAGCAATTCAAGGAGAACATGCGGCTAAACATGTCACTCCCGGTCTGATTGGGGAGGGGCCCAGAGAAAACTACAGAGTCCGACATTGTTTTTGCAAAGTTACACACCGATTCAATGTTAATTTTAGTGACCTCCGATTGGCGTAACCGGGTGTCATTACTGCCGACGTGAATTACAATCTTACCAAATTTACGCTTAGCCTTAGCCAGCAGTTTCAAATTTCCTTCAATGTCGCCTGCTCTGGCCCCCGGAAGACAATTGACTATGGTTGCTGGTGTCGCTAACTTCACATTTCTCAAAACAGAGTCGCCAATAACCAGAGTTTGATCCTCGGCGGGTGTATCGTCGAGTGGGGAAAAACGGTTAAAGATGTGAACGGGTTGGCGGTGTACACGGGGCTTCTGTTTAGGGCTACGCTTCCTCCTCACAGTCACCCAGTCGGCCTGCTTTCCCGGCTGCTCGGGATCTGCCAGGGGGGAACTAACGGCGGCTAAGCTACCTTGGTCCGCACCGACTACAGGGGCCTTGCTAGCTGTAGAATTTTCCACGGTGCGGAGCCGAGTCTCCAATTCGCCCAGCCTGGCCTCCAAAGCTACGAATAAGCTACACTTATTACAAGTACCATTACTGCTAAAGGAGGCCGAGGAATAACTAAACATTTCACACCCAGAGCAGAAAAGTGCGGGAGAGACAGGAGAAGCCGCCATGCTAAATCGGCTAAGAGCTAGTAGCTACGCTAAGCTAGCGGATTCCTAAAAACACGCAAAGCGAATAATGTGTAAATAATTTAGAGGTGATTCAGCAGAAGGAGTGCTTTAGTTAAGGCACGTAAAGATTACACTGGGAAACAAATCGTAATCTAGATAACTAGATCAATCTAACTGCGCAGATCAAACAGCTAACAGATACAGAAAAACACCGCTGTGCTCCGGAACAAGAAGTGATACAATACCGCAGTGAGAGCCGACCACCAGTAGAGTCAAGTAAAAAAGTAAAAAAAAAATAAAATAAAAAGGTAAAAAAGTAAAAAAGTCTTGAAAAAGACTATTAGTTCAAAGTCCAAAGCAGCAGGTAGCAGTCTCTGTGTAAACAGTCCCAACAGAGAGCCAAAATTAACAGATACAGCAAAACACCGCTGTGCTCCGGAACAGGAAGTGATACAATACCGCCTTCAGAATCAGAATTCAGAAATCAAAAACCTATTTTTATTCTCTTTGTTATGAGTAGTTTTTTATTTTATGTTTTATTCTTTTACTTCTGTTTTTAATTAGGTATTTGAATTTTTTTTAAAATTTAAATTTTTTTTATGTTGAACTGTTCTGTGTGAGGCACCTTGAGACGGCTTTTGTTGTAATTTGGCGCTTTATAAGCTGATTAAATTGAAATTGAACAACATTTTATTGAGTCTTAAAGTAAATAAGTAATAATAAAGTGCCATACTGTTTGTATTTCTTTGTAATTAATGTAAATAAAGTCCAAAACATATTCAGTGGCAGCTTCACCATCAGAGAGCCTCGTCCAAAACTACCACAAAAGACTCCAAGCTGCCGTTGATGTTAAAGGGCTCAATACACAGTATTAAGAACAGGGTCATTTGGGTAGTTCTCTTGTCATTTTGGTTTAAAAAGAGGAAACACAGTTGTTTCAAATCAATTTTATTTATATAACGCCAAATCACAACAAACAGTTGCCCCAAGGCGCTTTATATTGTAAGGCAAAAGCCATACAATAATTACAGAAAAACCCCAACGGTCAAAACGACCCCCTGTGAGCAAGCACTTGGCGACAGTGGGAAGGAAAAATTCCCTTTTAACAGGAAGAAACCTCCAGCAGAACCAGGCTCAGGGAGGGGCAGTCTTCTGCTGGGACTGGTTGGGGCTGAGGGAGAGAACCAGGAAAAAGACATGCTGTGGAGGGGAGCAGAGATCAATCACTACTAATTAAATGCAGAGTGGTGCATACAGAGCAAAAAGAGAAAGAAACACTCAGTGCATCATGGGAACCCCCCAGCAGTCTAAGTCTATAGCAGCATAACTAGGGGATGGTTCAGGGTCACCTGATCCAGCCCTAACTATAAGCTTTAGCAAAAAGGAAAGTTTTAAGCCTAATCTTAAAAGTAGAGAGGGTGTCTGTCTCCCTGATCTGAATTGGAAGCTGGTTCCACAGGAGAGGAGCCTGAAAGCTGAAGGCTCTGCCTCCCATTCTACTCTTACAAACCCTAGGAACTACAAGTAAGCCTGCAGTCTGAGAGCGAAGCGCTCTATTGGGGTGATATGGTACTATGAGGTCCCTAAGATAAGATGAGACCTGATTATTCAAAACCTTATAAGTAAGAAGAAGAATTTTAAATGCTATTCTAGAATTAACAGGAAGCCAATGAAGAGAGGCCAATATGGGTGAGATATGCTCTCTCCTTCTAGTCCCTGTCAGTACTCTAGCTGCAGCATTTTGAATTAACTGAAGGCTTTTCAGGGAACTTTTAGGACAACCTGATAATAATGAATTACAATAGTCCAGCCTAGAGGAAATAAATGCATGAATTAGTTTTTCAGCATCACTCTGAGACAAGACCTTTCTAATTTTAGAGATATTGCGTAAATGCAAAAAAGCAGTCCTACATATTTGCTTAATATGCGCATTGAAGGACATATCCTGATCAAAAATGACTCCAAGATTTCTCACAGTATTACTGGAGGTCAGGGTAATGCCATCCAGAGTAAGGATCTGGTTAGACACCATGTTTCTAAGATTTGTGGGGCCAAGTACAATAACTTCAATTTTATCTGAATTTAAAAGCAGGAAATTAGAGGTCATCCATGTCTTTATGTCTGTAAGACATTCCTGCAGTTTAACTAATTGGTGTGTGTCTTCTGGCTTCATGGATAGATAAAGTTGGGTATCATCTGCGTAACAATGAAAATTTAAGCAATGCTTTCTAATAATACTGCTTAAGGGAAGCATGTATAAAGTGAATAAAATTGGTCCTAGCACAGAACCTTGTGGAACTCCATAATTAACCTTAGTCTGTGAAGAAGACTCCCCATTTACATGAACAAATTGTAATCTATTAGATAAATATGATTCAAACCACCGCAGTGCCTTTAATACCTATGGCATGCTCTAATCTCTGTAATAAAATTTTATGGTCAACAGTATCAAAAGCAGCACTGAGGTCTAACAGGACAAGCACAGAGATAAGTCCACTGTCTGAGGCCATAAGAAGATCATTTGTAACCTTCACTAATGCTGTTTCTGTACTATGATGAATTCTAAAACCTGACTGAAACTCTTCAAATAGACCATTCCAATTGTTTGACAATAAATAGCTTCACCCAACCACTAATCATGAGTGGGGAAAAAAGTTTTTGTGTTGTCACTCATTCTCTTAAAAATGGCCAAAAAAGCAAAAATTCTGCCAGGGTATGTAAACTTTTGAGCACAACTGCAGATGTAGTGATGAACCGTGTTAACTGACAATGGTTTTCTGAAGTGTTCCTGAGCCCTGTAAGATCCTTTACACAATGATGTTGGTGTTTAATGCAGTGCCGCCTGAGGGATCAAAGGTCACTCAATGTTGGTTTTCAGCCTTGCTGCTTATGTGTAGAAAGTTCTTCACATTCTCTGAATCTTCTGATTATATTATGAACTGTAGATGATGGAATCCCTAAATTCCTTGCAATTGAACACTGAGAAACATTGTTCTTAAACTGTTGGACTATTTTTTCACGCCGTTGTTCACAAAGTGGTGGTCCTCACCCCATCTTTGCTTGTGAACGGCTGAGCCTTTTGGGGATGCTCCTTTTATACCCAGTCATGACACTCACCTGTTTCCAATTAGGTGTTCTTTGAGCTCTGAAATTTGTAGTTCAAAATCCTCCTCATCCTGTTGTGTAAGTATTGACAGAAGTAGTGGAAGAATACCCGATGAGGAAAATATTTGAGTGTTAAAACATGTTATAAAGTATGGAGCGGCTATTCGCCCAACCATTGGTTCAATAAAGTAAATACACGGGCATATGCGCCCAACCACAACCGACCAATGAGCTCGCTTGTAAGTTTACCTCCAGTTTCAGCGCAGGGGAAAAAAGGTGGATATTTTCTTGCCAGCTGCGGGAGGGTTCACAGCCCGTGGAGGAGCTGTGATCTACAGTGGTTCTGTTTGGCTCATCACACCCAGGGAACTGTGTCAAAGTACAACCCCAATTCCAATGAAGTTGGGAGGTTGTGTAAAATGTAAATAAAAACAGAATACAGTGATTTGCAAATCCTCTTCATCCTATATTCAATTGAATACACCACAAAGACAAGATATTTAATGTTCAAACTCCATCCATCCATCCATTTACTTCTGCTTTATCCGGAGTCGGGTCGCGGGGGCAGCAGCTCAAGCAAAGCCGCCCAGACCTCCCGATCCACACACACCTCCCCCAGCTCCTCCGGGGGAACTCCAAGGCATTCCCAAGCCAGCTGAGAGACGTAGTCCCTCCAGCGTGTCCTGGGTCTTCCCCGGGACCTCCTCCCGATGGGACTTGCCCGGAACACCTCTCCAGCGAGGTGTCCGGGGGTATCCGGAAAAGATGCCTGAGTCACCTCAACTGGCTCCTTTTGACGTGGAGGAGCAGTGGCTCGACTCCAAGCTCCTCCCGAGTGACCGAGCTCCTCACTGTATCTCTAAGGGAGCACCCAACCACCCTGCGGAGGAAACTCATCTCTGCCGCTTGTACTCGCGATCTCGTTCTTTCGGTCATGAGCCAAATTTCATGACCATAGGTGAGGATCGGAATGTAGATCGATCGGTAAATCGAGAGCTTTGCCCCCCTACTCGGCTCTCTCTTCACCACGACGGTCCGATACAGCGACTGCATCACTGCAGATGCTGCACCGATCCGTCTGTCGATCTCACGCTCCATCCGTCCCTCACTCGTGACCCCGAGATACTTAAACTCCTCCACTTGAAGCAAGGACACTCCACCGAACTGAAGAGTGCAAAGCACCTTTTTCCGGTCGATATAATAAGGATTGTAAATATAATAAGGATTTTATGACTGACTTTTCAGCGTTTTTATCAGATATAATGCCTAAATATGATAATATACTCATCTGTGGGGACTTTAACATACATGTTTGTTGTGCCTCAAATCAGTTGGGCAATGACTTCAAAAGCCTCTTGGACTCTTTTGGTCTATTACGATCAGTGCATGGCTCCACACATCAATTCGGTCATACGCTAGCTTTATTTATTTCACATGGACTTTCCCTGGCCCTTAGTAATACAGCAGTTCCTCCTGTCTCAGATCACCTTCCTGTTATTTTTTAATTTACAGCCCCTGTCAATATCCCCAGGCCCTCCATACCAGCACACTCCCGCCGCACCATTACCCCCTCGACTTTAGGGGACTTTGAGGCTGCTTTTAGAGACACTGCACTTTATTGCACCGAGGATGTGGCCTCCTCCCTTAGTCCAGATGAGTTCATCTCATATTTTAATACCACATGCTCTGATATTTTAGATACTGTGGCACCTTTTAAATTCAGGTCCACCAAACCAGATCCCTGGCTCAATGACACCACCCGTGCCTTACGCCATCGTTGTAGACAGGCTGAGCGGAGATGGAGAAAGGACAGGCTTCAGGTGTTCTTGGAAATGCTACGGGATAGCTTTACAGAGTATCAGAATGCTGTGAAGGAGGCAAAAACCCAGTATCTGTCAAGTATCATAGCCAGTAGTTCTAACTGTCTGAGAGTGTTATTTGACACAATTAAGTCAGTTATAAACCCTCCCACCATATTGTCTGACATTTCGCAGGCTACATGTGAAAAATTTCTCAAGTTTTTTATAGAGAAAGTAGCCACCGTCAGACAGAATATTTTAAACTGTAACACGTTTTTAATAGCCTTTACACTCTACCTGAACCATCTGCTGTTTTTAATAGTTTTGAGCCGGTTACGCTGACACTTCTCACTATTCCAGGAAAGGTTTTTAAAGAGGTTTTTAACACTGTGGGTCCGAGCTTGCTCTCTTTTATCAATAGCTGCCTCAGCTCCGGGACAGTTCCAGCCCATTTTAAACATGCTGTAGTTAGGCCTCTTCTTAAAAGGCCCAACCTAGATCCCTCAGTTTTATCTAATTTTAGACCAGTATCAAACTTATCATTTTTATCTAAGGTTTTAGAAAAAAGTTGTTTTTAATCAGTTGCAATCGTTTTTAGAACACAACTCTGTTTTAGATAAATTTCAGTCAGGTTTTAGATCTCGACATAGCACTGAGTCAGCTCTTTTAAAAGTACAAAATGACATTCTTTTATCGTTGGACTCTAAAAAAAAAAAAAACCTGTGCTGCTGGTGATGTTGGATCTAACAGCTGCATTTGATAATGTGGACCACTCAATCCTCCTCACACATCTGTCCCAGTAGGTTGGCCTCCGCGGGACTGTCCTGGAGTGGTTTCAGTCTTATTTGACCAACAGGACTTTCAGGGTGATAGTTAATGACCTCTCCTCCTCCACAGTTCCTCTAACCACTGGTGTGCCCCAGGGCAGTATCCTCGGACCGCTTTTGTTCTCTTTGTACATGCTTCCACTGAGTTCAATCATCACTAAATACAATCTTCAGTTTCATTTTTATGCTGATGACCTTGAGATTTATATGCCAGTTGTGCCTAATAATACAAGTGCTTTGGACTCCATACATAACTCTTTTAAGGATATTAAGGACTGGCTGGCTCAGTATTTTCTGTACCTTAATGAAGCCAAAACAGAGTGTATTCTGTTTGGAGCTAAAACTAACTCTGACCCAGATCTTGGCTCCCTGGCTCCTTATCGTAGGGCTGTGGTAAGGAACCTTGGTGTGCTGTTTGACGACTGTTTAAAATTTGAGAAACAAATTGACAGTTTGATAAGAGCCAGTTTTTTTCCAGCTGAGACTCTTGGCAAAAGTCAAACCCTTTCTAAGCCAAAAGGACCTTGAAAAGGCTATGCATGCTTTTATCAGCTCCCGGGTTAACTATTGCAATGCACTTTATGTTGGTATCACTCTAGGCTCCCTAAACCGACTCCAACTGGTCCAGAATGCTGCTGCTCGCCTGTTGACCAACACCAGGAAGCACAGCCACATCACTCCTCTACTTTACTCCCTGCACTGGCTTCCAGTCCGTTTTAGAGTTGATTTTAAACTGTTAATGTTTGTTTTTAAAGCTGTAAATGGCATTGCACCTTCTTATTTATATGACCTGTTAAAAACACACAACCCTGTCAGAGCACTTCGGTCTGCTGACCAAAACTTTCTGGAGGTTCAAACAATGGGGTGACCGTTCTTTTGCAGTAGCAGGTCCTAAGTTGTGGAATGCATTACCTCCTGAACTGAGGTCCATTAATAGTTTGCCTCTGTTTAAAGCTAAGTTTAAAAACGTACTTGTTCAGGGCAGCTTTTTGCACATAATTGCGTTGACATTTTTTTTTGTCTATTTTTATTCTATTTGGATGCTCTTATTATGCTTTTATGTGTGTTTTTTGTACTGTTCTTTTTATTTTATCTTTAGTTGGTGCTATTGGAAAGCACTTTGGTTCAGTGAAAACTGTTGTAAAGTGCTATAGAAATAAAACTTGACTGATTGATTGATTGATTAATTGAGAACCATGGCCTCAGAGATGGAGGTGCTGATTTTCATCCCGGACACTCGGCTGCAAACCGCCCCAGTGCACGCTGAAGGTCCTGATTTGACGAAGCCAACAGAACCACATCGTCCGCAAACAGCAGAGACGAGATTCTGTGGTTCCCAAACCAGATCCCCTCTACACCCTGCTGCGCCTAGAAATTCCGTCCATAAAGATAATGAACAGAACCGGTGACAAAGGGCAGCCCTGGCGGAGGCCAACGTGCACTGGAAACAGGTGTCACACCGGCAATGCGAACCAAGCTCCTGCTGCGGTCGTACAGGGACCGGATAGCCCTTAGCAAAGGACCCCATACTCCCAGAGCACCCCCCACAGGGTGCCCCGAGGGACACGGTCGAACGCCTTCTCCAGATCCACAAAGCACATGTGGACTGGTTGGGCGAACTTCCATGAACCCTTGAGCACCCGATGGAGCATGTAGAGCTGGTCCAGTGTGCCGCGACCAGGACGAAAACCACACTGCTCCTCCTGAATCTGAGGTTCAACTATCGGTCGAATTCTCCTCTCCAGTATTCTGGAATAGACCTGAGACCTTACCGGGGAGGCTGAGGAGTGTGATACCCCTGTAGTTGGAATGCACCCTCCGGTCCCCCTTCTTAAGCAGAGGGACCACCACCCCGGTCTGCCAATCAGGAGGCACTGTCCCCGACAGTCACGCGCTGTTGCAGAGGCGTGTCGGCCAAGACAGTCCCACATCATCCAGATACTCGGGACGGATTTCATCCCGACCACCAGGCGCTCGCGCGCGAGCCCCAACCCCAGGCCTGGCTCCAGGGTGGGGTCCCAGCTCCGCCATACCGGGCGACGTCTCGGTCCTTGATTTTTTTACTGGTCATGGGAGCATGATCTGACTGATAAACTTTTTCGTTTTTGTACAAATATTTTCTCATTTTGAAATGGATGCCTGCAACATGTTTCAAAAAAGTTGGGGCAAAAGACTGGGATAGTTGATAAATGCAGTGTCCTTTTATTGTACCCAGCCACAATACCTGCACAGCTGTGCACTAATCTTGCTGTCTAATCAGCATCTTGTTGTGCACATGTAAAAGCAGCTCTGGTTATGAGCAGAAGAATAATAATTATCTTTGCTCACAGAATTTATTCCTCACTGTTTTAATTCAAATCAGCATGACTTCAGTGAATAAAATCCATTATTTTCTTCAGCTTCCATCAACAACCTAAACTAGGGAACGTTTCCTTGGTAACTTGGTAGCATTAATGGCCTGATCGTAGACCATGAAGAAGAAATGAACCATTTAAAAGAAGAGAACAAAAGAGGTAAAGGGCTGGATGCTGTTTTTAATCCTCCACATCTCTTCTACAGAACAGGTTTGTTGAGTCAGTTTTGTTTGTGTTACCGATATTTTCTAACATGTTGTAACGGTCAAATATTTTCCTCCATTTCCTTGGTAACTTGGTCACATTAATGGCTGACTTTGCGACCAGGTGTGACATGTCAACTTGACTAGTGTAAATGTGGAAGTGTGCAGAAATGTGGGTTTGCAAAAGAGAGAGAAAGAAAGAGAGACCATGACGGAAGTCTGGTCCCAGAAACAGTCTTTAACAGAACTATCTTTAGTTTTGTGGTAGCAGTCCACTAAGCATGTTAACATGAGTAGAGTGCCCAGAAGCATTTTCAATTTCATTTTTTTTCAATTTATTCAATTTATTTTCAATTATATAGCGCCAAATCACAAGTTGCCTCAAGGTGCTTCACACAAGTAAGGTCTAACCTTACCTTAGAATGCAGAGTCTGGGCTGGTACGTAGGGTTTAATTAAGTCAGCTAGGTAGGTAGGTGCCAGTCCATGAACAATTTTATAGACTAGTAGCAGAACCTTAAAATCTGATCTCACTGGGACAGGAAGCCAGTGAAGAGACATCAAAATGGATGTAATGTGGTTGAACTTTCTGCTTTGTGTCAAAAATCTGGCTACAGCATTTTGAACCAATTGGAGAGCCCTAGTGCTGGACTGTGGTAAACCAGAAAATAGAACATTGCAGTAGTCCAATCTAGAAGAGATAAACACATGGATCAGGGTCTCAGCATCAGCCATAGACAGGATGGGAAGAATCTTCACTATATTTTGCAGGTGGAAGAAAGAAGTCCTCGTAATATTTCTAATGTAGAGGTCAAAGGACTATGTAGCATCAAAAATTACCCCAAGGTTCCTCACTTTGTCAGTGTGATGTATGACACACGAACATAGGCTAAGGGTTAATTGGTCAAATTGATGCCGATGTCTCACTGGACCAAGAACCATCATTTCAGGCTTATCAGACTTTAAAAGTAGGAAGTTTCTAGACATCCAACTTATCACTGATGCAAGGCAATCTTCTCAGGATTTCATGTGAATGAGATTACCAGCAGTTATCGGCATGTATAACTATCATCAGCATAGCAGTGAAAGATAATCCCAAAATGCCGCAATATCTGCCCAAGGGGTGCTATATAAAGGGAGAAAAGCAGGGGGCCTAAGATAGACTCCTGTGGAACCCCAAATTTCATGTCACTAAGGTTAGAGGTAGTGTTACTGTACAAAACACAGTGAGAACTGGTCAAGTATGACGTCAACCATGCAAGGGCACTCCCAGTAATCCCAAAGTGATTTTCCAGCCTATCAAGTAGAATATGATGATCCACTGTATCAGATGCAGCACTGAGATCTAACAGCAACAGAACTGTAGTGGTGTCTGAATCCATTGTAAGCAGAAGATAATTCACCACTTTAGTGAGAGCCGTCTCCGTGGAATGATATTTTCTAAAAGCAGACTGCAGTGGCTCAAAGAGATTATTCTCAGTAAGATAGTCCACGAGCTGCCATGAAACCACTTTTTCCAGAATTTTAGAGCAAAATGATAGATTTGATATCGGCTGATAGTTTTTCAGTACACTGGGGTCAAGATTAGATTTCTTAAGTAATGGTTTGATCTCTGCAGATTTGAAACATTTAGGAACAGATTCAGAAGTTAAAGAAAGAATAATTTCCAGCACAGTCGGCCCAAGAGTGCGCCACAGGTCCTTAAACAGTTTTGTTGGTATAGGATCTAATAAACAGGTTGTGCATTTTGTTGACATTACGAGTTTCATCAGCATGCCTAGTGAGATACTATCAAATTTTGTAAATCTTGGTAATACCTCAGTAATGGCGCCCACCTCAATAGCAGAGTGTAGTGGCTGGGTTAAGGCATGCTGGGATATGTTTAACCTAATATCTTCTTCTCTTTTCTTCTCAAAATAATTCAGGAAGTCCTGTGCTGAAAAGGGAGAGTGACTAACAGGTGGTTGTCCATGAATAAGAAATGACACCATGTCGAACAAGAACTTTGAGTTATGCTTGTTTTTGTTGCTCAAATCAGAGTAATAGGTCCACTTTGTAGCTAGTAATGCATGCTTATAGTCTAAGATAGCATCACGCCACGCAAGGTGGAATACTTCTAATTTTGAACTCCGCCATTTCCGTTCTTGACCTCTTGCCTTATGCTTGAGGTCTCGCAGGTAATCATTGAACCAGGGTGACTGTGTTTTGGGGGAGCGTGTTTTTTACAAATGTAGCACAGTCATGTCGAGTGTAGTTTTGAGCACTGAGTTTAAACTGTCCACAAGACTGTCTACTGATTGGGTATTTACCAAAGACATCAGGCAGTCTAGGTTCGAGTTCAGTCTTAGTTGAGGAGTTGATGCATTGCTGTAGTGATATATAAGGTTGTTATTCCACTATACACAGCAGCAAAACTGTAAACTTAATAAGTGAGTGATCAGAGACCACTGATATAAGAAGCATGATGTCAATATTTGTGACAGCACTACCACGTGCGAGAACCAAATCCAGGGTATTTCCACTAATGTGCGTTGAGTCCTGAATGTATTGCTGGAATCCTAATGCATCAACAATTTCCATAAATGATTTGCAGAGGGGATCAGAAGGCTTATTTATATGAACGTTATAGTCACCAATGATAAGAATGTTATCTGCACTAGTTGACAAGTTAGAGATGAACACACCAAATTCATTAAGAATTCAGAATATGGGCCAGGAGGCCTATATACAGTGACAAATTAATACGGCTGATTTTTATTCTTCTGACCTTGGCAATGTGTAAAATCCTGAGCAGAGCAGAGAATCAGATGCTCAAATGAGTTATATTTGTGACCCCCAACAGCTAATAAGCTACACCTAGATTTATAAATAAGTGTAACACCCCCGCCTTTCTTTGCATCACGAGGGATGTGACTAAATGTGTATGCTGGTGGGCAGGCCACATTAAAGGGGAGGACAGCTGTAGGTTTAAGCCAAGTTTCACATAACCCAATCATATCTAAGTGATGATCAGTAATTAGATCATTAATCAGTGATTTTGAGGATAGTGATCTTATGTTAATGAGACCCAGTTTAAGGACCTCAGTGGGGTTGACAGTTGAACTGTTTGGGTTTAGGGGTGGTTCCAGGGTAGCATATATAAGATGCCTAGGAGTAGGTTTAGGTTTGAGACATTCCACGCGGGTTGTAGGCAGCAGACACAAAATAATTGATATTGCTGGAACAACTGTTGGGCCAGCTGCAATTTCAACATCATCCAGTGTAGTAATGGTATGAAGTTTGCGAAGCATATCCCTCTATGATTTTTATGGACACGTCTATGGATACAGGCCACAGTCTCAACTTGTTGAATTTCCCTCCCTGGCAGATGAACTGCACTATCACCATAGCGGATTTTCTGCACTAATTTACCCCATAAGCAAATGGATTCCACATCCACATTTGTCATAAGCTTTGCAGGGTCTCTAATCATCTGCTCCATGGCCTGCTGTAAATTCCTAATGTTACCCTCCCTGTAGAGCTCTATCTATGTTCGCAGACAAGATGGCGGTGCCTTCCCCAGTAGGGTGGAGGCCATCCGGCATCAGTAAGCCACGGTGGCCCCAGAACGAAGGCCAGTTATCAACAAAGCTAAAGCCTTGCTGTCTACAAAACTGCGCCAGCCACCTATTTAATGATGTCAGCCTGCTAAACGCCTCATCAGTACCCCGGGAGGGGAGGGGATCAGAGACTATTAATCGATGCCAACACATCTTTCTGGCAAGGTCACAAGTCCTCTCTATGTCCATTTTTGTGACCTCTGAGTGCTTCATCCTGATATCATTGGTGCCAACGTGAATAACTATGTGACTATATCTCATGTCATGTTCCTTCATCTGTCTTCCCTTCTGCAGCGTCAGAACCCTAAGATGAGATGCAATGTTGGGAGCTCTGGCCCCAGGAATACATTTAACGTCAGCCAGCGTCTGTAACCTGACTTTGCCGGTGATAGAATCCCCTATCACTAAAGTCTGGTGTTTCGGCCTGGAGACAGGAGTGGAAGTCACTCGTGGGCTCAGAGAATTCTTATCAGGCAAATCCAAGGGGGAGAACCGATTCACAGTTCGCAGTGGCGAGTGTGATCGGGCTACCACAGCCGGACACCAAGCCCTACGGGGCTTCCTCTGCTTAGCCACAGTCCGAAAGCCGTCCTTCATAGCCGGTGTTTCTAGGCTGAAGCTAATGGGCACGGTAGCCGGCCCAACACTAATCTCATCTGGAGTGCCTGTAACATTTAACTCCACTGAGCTAAGAAGCTGTTCTTACTTATGGACACAGCTCTTTAAGAGGGCCACCCTATGTTCCAGCATCACGCAGGATTTACGGAGGGTGTAAAGTAGTGTACTTTGTGCAGTAGGAAATTCAAGAGTATAGCCAAGCAAGCACGAGCTAACCAATAATGAATAAGCTAACAACTCATAAGGTTACACTAAAAAAACTAACAGAAGTATTAAACGGGGAAGGGGGGGGGGTCCTAATTTTCTAACGCAAGCTAACCACTAGCGAAAATGCTAGCCACTCCTAAGATTTACACAGGAGTAAAATAGTGACCTAAAATTCACTTCACTCGCTCGCGAATGCTAACCGCTACCGATTCACAACAGGACTGTATTTAAGTAAGATTCAGTGTAGATACACTTAACAACCAGAAGAGTGCTAAACAGAAATAAAAGAAACATATACAAACATGTAAAGTTCGGAAGAGCATCACAACAGCAAACAATCCACTGGAAGTATAACCGGTTTAGAACCGACGCACGTAACTATAGTTCAATGAACCCCATCAAGGTGGGATGTAGCACAGGTAAGCTAATGTCTCTGTGTTTGTAATCTTGCTAATAAGAGTTCATAACACTAAACTGTGTTTTCATCAAATGTAGACATGAATTGTAGCCTAAATCATGACAATATCTGTAATCTGGAAATATCACATTATATTTTCCACTTTTAATGTGGATAATGCAAAAAAGAATAAAGTTTGAGGGAGTCTGCAGCTGAACTTGTGTGGTGAGTGTAACTCTCTATTTGGTGCATAAGCTTATAACTGACAATCCTACGAGAGATGCACCGATATCCACGGACACTACGGATAATCAGTCGGTCGTGCAGACAAAGTGATTAAAAAACACAACAAAAAAACATTCTGATTAATTGTCATGGGAAAATAAATCAATCATATAACTACATTTGCTGAAATGTGAAGATATTTAAAACGATTTTTTTTTTTTCTGATGCAGTAATTTTCAGCCTCTTGAGCTACACAGCTGTGAGGTGAAATGTAAAACAAGTCCTCCTGGGCTCCGTTTCATAAAGCGGTCTAATCTTGTTTAGTCGACTATACTCACTTCGTCAATTAAGCTTTTGACAATAGTCATTGCACAAAGTGCTTAGTCGGCTAAAGTTTTCCTATTGGCCAACTAGGGGTGATGTTGTTTCTTTGGAACACTCAAGAACACCCCTATGTTGCTCAAATTCCTCCAGAAGGAGAGCTTCCTCCACTTTGGAGAGCGTAAGGGCCTTTTTCCGGCAGCATTTCTCCTCTGGTGCAGCGGAAGACCAACTCTGAAGTCAACAATACTCTTGGCAGTTG
The DNA here is from genome assembly GCF_902500255.1 of Thalassophryne amazonica. Lineage (NCBI taxonomy): Eukaryota > Metazoa > Chordata > Actinopteri > Batrachoidiformes > Batrachoididae > Thalassophryne > Thalassophryne amazonica. Next base: position 118,420,878 of record NC_047110.1, read on the forward strand.
GGGCCGTTTCTTGGTAATGGCACTCGCAAAGCTGCTTATGCCCGTAAAAAATCGTAGACTAATGTTAGACGGCTAATCTACAAGTTTAACCATCTATGTGAAATGGAGATTAGTCAGCTAATGTTAGGTGACTAACCTTAAGCCTGGTTCACACGGCAGGATCTTAAAATTATCTTTAGGTTTCCAAAACCTGAGAGACGACACACATGAAGATAAAAAATCATAGATCTAACAGGTTTGGTCGTACAGTGTGTGGTGTTCAGCCAACACGGTAATAACAACACCACACACGAACAAATTTCACACACGGACATTCACAGCTCAGACAGGAAATCTCTCGAGATTAAACGTGACTTCAGAGTAAACAAACGGAGACACTTTGTGGACTATTTAAAAGATGGGGAAAAAAATACAAAAAGAAAAATAAAAGGCGTTCTTTAAAGAAGTGGAGACAGCGCAACCACCGGACTTTCTGGTAAGTCAGAACAGCTGTTTTGATTTTATTATCTGCTCTGTACGTCCGTCACCTCGCTTTCTGATTGGCTGCACGTCACATTCAGCAGGCTGTGACCTCGTTTGTGGTCGGAAGACACACCACACGCTGTGATATCGGGCCAAAAAAATCCAACGTTGAATATCCCCGATTTGCGATCGGCGCGCTCCTGACGCCCTTCCGAGCAGATCAGAGCGCTCTGAACACACCACACACGGCAGGAATATCTGATAAGATTATCTTTGATGTCATCACGATTGTCAGGGCATCCTTAAGATTGTCGGAAGGGGAAGATCGGGTCCGATATCGGCCTAATTATCCTGCCGTGTGAACCCAGCTTTAGTCAACTAAGTTTAGTAGACTAAAATATTAGACTGCTTTATGAAACCGGGTCTTGGTGTACATTTCCACTTCATCAGTTCCATTAGTGTCATAACTTACTGTTGTCAGGTCAAACTCACTACTCTGACACTTTATTTTAATCAGTGTTGTTTGAACATTTATTGTTAATTTGCAGACTTTCAGCCGTTGGTGGTGATTAAAGAAGAAATTCTCCCTGAACACCAGGAATGGAATCTGGAGGACATTAAAGAAGAAGTGAAGTTGTGGATAAGTCAGCAGGGAGAGCAGCTTCAGCAGCTGAAGGAGGCAGAGCTCATCGAGTTTGGTTTCACTGCCGTCCCTGTGAAGAGTGAAAATGATGATGAAAAACCAGAGTCATCACAGCTTCATCAAAGCCCAAGTAATGAGAGCACAGAGGCTGAGTCTGTAGCCAGCAGCTCATCTGTACACAGAACACTGACAGCAGAAGCTGATGGAGAGGACGATGGAGGACCACAGCCAGCCAGCAACTCAGGTCCAAACAGTCATTTACAACCAGATACCAGTGGCAGTAGTTTAGACAGTTCTGGAACTGACACTGATGACAGTTGTGACTGGAAACAGACCAGAGAACTTCAGTCATACTTTAACTGTAGAAAAAATGCCAGTATTGTTGGTTCAAGCAATTGCAACATTGCTGAGACACAATTTATTTGCTCTAAAGCATCTGGACCCATGAACAATTCAGAGCAGTACAAGGGGAGGCAAGCAAGCTTCAAATCATTTAGCAGTTCTGATCGGAGTAAAAGACAGAAACAGAAGGGCACTCTGAACAAACAAATGAAAATTCAGACAGGAATGAAACAGTTTGACTGTTCTAAATGTGGTCAAAGATTTGGACGAAAGAGCCACCTGAACGGACACATGATAATTCATACAGGACAAAAGCCATTTGTCTGCTCTGAATGTGGTCAAAGATTTGGACAAAAGGGCAACCTAAACAAACACATGATAATTCATACAGGACAAAAACAATTTGGCTGTTCTGAATGTGGTCGAAGATTTGGACTAAAGAGCTACCTGAAAAAACACATGGTAATCCATACAGGACAAAAACTGTTTGGCTGTTCTGAATGTGGTCGAAGATTTGGACAAAAGAGCAACCTTAATAAACACATGATAATTCATACAGGACAAAAACATTTTGGCTGTTCTGAATGTGGTCGAAGATTTGGATTAAAGAGCCACCTGAAAACACACATGATAATTCATACAGGACAAAAACATTTTGGCTGTTCTGGATGTGGTCGAAGATTTGGACAAAAGAGCAACCTGAACAGACACATGAGAATTCATACAACTTCAGCTGGTGCTGCAGGGAGACGTCTTTCCTGTGTAAGCACTCAACTAGATAACCCACCACATCACCAAAGTACTAATCATGGGCCGCAGCAACAACAGCGTCAAAGGGCCAAAAGAAACTAGCCAAACTGCAACACTGTAAATTGGTCCATTGAGGAGAAGAAAAAGAGCTTAGACTGCCTTGCTTACTGAGGATACAACAAGTGGGGCAGGGAAAAATAGGCAGTATTTAAGGAAAGGATAAAAGAAGTGGATCTGCCAACAGAGAAGAAATAAGACACCACAACTGCAAAACTACAATCAATTTCCTCTTAAATCAGCAGAAAAAAACATAGAAATTATAATGGAAGAAGCCCAAGAAAAAGCAATTAATGATCACCACTTGCTTGAGTAAGGGTAACAGAGTTTGAAGGAAGTCAGTGGAAGAGTGGGTACTGCTGTGAGCAATATAAAATGCCAAAGTTAAATACATTGACCATAGATAAAGACAAGATATTCCACCATCACTGTCCAAGTAAGAAAAATATACCAAGAGCACAGCTCACCAGCAAAAGACAATTTTGTCACCCGAAAACACTTCATGGATGAAGAAATACAAGTGAGGCAAGATTAAATTAACCAAATGGTCAAGGACAACATGGGCCCCCCTGATAATTTTCATGATTTTCCTTTATAAATCATTGGTTGTTTGGATCAGCAATTTCAGTTAAATATATCACATAGCAGACAAACACACTGATATTTGAGAAGTGAAATGAAGTTTATAGGATTTACAGAAAGTGTGCAATAATTCTTTAAACAAAATTAGGCACCCCAACAGGAAAACATACATAAATATTTAGTAGAGCCTACTTTTGCAGAAATAACAGCCTCTAAACGCTTCCAGTGAGAGTCTGGATTCTGGTTCTTTAATTTAAAATTAGCCAGGTGGATAAATTTGGGCACCCCAACAGAAAAAAAATATATCAATATTTAGTAGATCCTCCTTTTGCATAAATAACAGCCTGTAAATGCTTCCTATAGCTTCCAATGAGAGTCTGGATTTTGGCTGAAGGTATTTTGGACCATTCTTCTTTACAAAACATCTCATGTTTGTTGGTTTCTGAGCATGGACAGCCCACTTAAAATCACACCACAGATTTTCAATAATATTCAGGTCTGGGGACTGAGATGACCATTCCAGAACATTGTACTTGTTCCTCTGCATGAATGCCTTAGTAGATTTTGAGCAGTGTTTAGGGTTGTTGTCTTGTTGAAAGATCCAGCCCCGGCGCAACTTCAACTTCACTGATTCATGAACATTGTTCTCAAGAATCTGCTGATACTGACTGGAATCCATGTGACCCTCAACTTTAACAAGATTCCCAGTACCTGCACTGGCCACACAGCCCCACAGCATGATGGAACCACCTCCAGGTTTTACTGTAGGTAGCAAGTGTTTTTCTTGGAATGCTGTGTTCTTTTTCAGCCATGCATACCGCCCCTTGTTATGTCCAAATTACTCAATTTTAGTTTCATCAGTCCACAGCACCTTATTCCAAAATGAATCTGGCTTGTCCAAATGTGCTTTAGCATACCTCAAGTGACTCTGTTTCAAATCAAATCATATCAAATCAACTTTATTTATAAAGCACTTTAAAAAAAACAGCTGCAGCTGAAACAAAGTGCTGTACACAAGGGGACATATAAAAGGTAACAAACCACAAAGTACAAATAAAAAAACAAGCCCCCCACCCCCCCCCAAAAAAATTAACTAAAACAAGTAACATCACTTAAAACAACCAAAACAGATCAAGATCTCATTCCGGGTTAAAAGCTAGTGCATAAAAGTGGGTTTTAAGATTAGTTTTAAAAACAAAAAGTGAAGCGGCCTGCCTGATGTGAAGCAGTAACTCGTTGCATATCTTTGGAGCCACAACAGAAAAAGCTCGGTCCCCTCTGAGCATACGCTTGCACCTCGGTACCTCCAGGAGGAGCTGATCAGCTGACCAGAGGTGGCAAGCAGGGGCGTAACAATGAAGCAGCTCAGAGAGGTAGGGCGGGGCAAGGCCATTTAAAGATTTAAAAACAAATAAAAGAATCTTAAAATGAATTCAAAAAAGTGCAGGGAGGCCAGGATAGGTGTAATGTGCTCCCTCTTACGTGCACCAGTTAGCAGACGGGCAGCAGCATTCTGAACTAGCTGGATACGTGCAAGGGAGGACTGGCTAATTCCATAATAAGTGCATTACAGTAATCCAGCTGGGAGGTAATAAAAGCATGGATTGCTGTTTCAAAGTGCTGATGTGCAAGAAAAGGCTTAACCTTAGCAAGCTTCCTTAAGTGAAAGAAACTTGATCTGACTACTGCACTGATTTGGTGGTCCAGTTTAAAATCATTGTCCATCTTAAAACCCAATTTTGTGACAGTAGATTTCGAAAAGGCTGACAAAGGCCCCAGATCGACAGGTGAGGAAGAACAGGAGCTGCTAGGGCCAAAAACAATCACCTCCGTTTTCTTTTCATTAAAATTAAGAAAATTCAATGCCATCCAGGCTTTAACATCCTCAAAACAGGACAAAAGGGGCTGAAGAGAAGAGGCATCATTTTTCTTTAGGGGGACATATAGCTGGCTGTCATCAGCATAGCAGTGGAAGCTGATGCCATGCTTTCTGAGAATGGACCCCAGGGGAAGCAAATACAGGGAGAAGAGTAGGGGTCCAAGAATTTGTTTGTGGCGTGTATGCACAAAAGGCTTCCTCTGCATTACAGCATCATACAGCATCTCTTTGTACAAAGTGCACTGTATCGTTGAACGATGCACAGAGACACTATCTGCAGCAAGATCATGTTGTAGGTCTTTGGAGCAGGTCTGTGGGTTGACTATGACTGTTCTCACCATCCTTCACTTCAGCTTAACTGAGATTTTTCTTGGACTGCCACTTCGGGCCTTAACTAGTGCTGTGCCTGTGGTCTTCCATTTCCTCACTATGTTCCTCACAGTAGAAACTAACAGCTGAAATCTTTGCGATAGCTTTTTGTATCCTTCCCCTCAGCCAGGGGTGGGCAACTTGTTCCAGAAAGGGCCAAGAGGGTGCAGGTTTTCATTGCAGCCAGATTCCACCAGGTGATTTCACTGATTAACTGATTCCATCTGCTCAAAGTGATATTAATCAGTGAAATCACCTGGTGGAATCTGGCTGCAATGAAAACCTGCACCCTCTTGGCCCTTTCTGGAACAAGTTGCCCACCCCTGCCCTAAGCCATGATGTTGAACAATCTTTGTTTTCAGGTCATTTGAGAGTTGTTTAGAGGCTCCCATGTTGCCACTCAAGAGTTGCAAACAGGGGAAACATTTGCAAATGGCCACCTTAAATACCCTTTCTCATGATTGGATTCACCTGTGTAAGGAGGTCAAGGGTCAGTGAGCTTACCAAACCAATTTTGTGTTCCAATAATTAGTGCTAAATGTATTCAAATCAGTAAAATGACAAGGGTGCCCAAATTTATGCACCTGCCTAATTTTGTTTAAATAATTATTGCACACTTTCTGTAAATACTAGAAACTTCATCACTTCTCAAATATCACTGTGTTCATCTGCTGACAACCAATGATTTGTAAAGGAAAATTATGAAAATTATCAGGGGGGACCCAAACGTTTGCATACAACTGTAAGTCCTCTCACACAGACCATTGCATCACCAAAAATAACCCTCCTCAGCAATCACATATTCGGCAAAGAACACCAGAACCAGTCAGCCTCTAACACAAAAGAAGTAGGAGTTATTCACCTCAACCACAAAAACATGGCAAAGGACAGAATAAAAGTGCAACAGTTATATTGAAAGAGGTGCAATAAAACCTGATACTGTTATTTGGAATATCATGGTTCTTTATTTTTCTTCAAAACACTGTTCACAATTCATCGTTGTGAAAATATTAAGGGCATCTTCACACATAACACGATTGAAGCTGACTGCTGCACGGTTTAATCACGTGCCACTCGTGAAAACATGTTTGCATCATTTGCACGGCATGTTGTACACAGGTCGTACATATCGTGCTATGGCACGATATGCTGCACAAAATCATCGCCCATGTTGCACCATGGCCAAATGACACGATCGAGGCAGCTTTCACACCAGCGGCCGAAAGACAGCAGGTGTCCTGTGACTTCCTATTCAACCCCCGGCAGGTGTCGGCCAGAGTCCAGGTGCCACCCACGAACATCCAACATCACTTGACGGGCACTTAGAAAAGGCGGGACTATTTCCGCAGCTAGCATGAGAGTAGAGGGCAGGCGACCTATATTCGAAGTGCACTGTGAAAATGGCCCCACAATGTCTAAGTCCCCCATGAGTGTGCCGTTACCAAGCAACACATATGTCATGCAAGTGTGCCCCCCGCTGCAACATGTGGCATGCAAGTGTGTCGTGTCGTGTCATGCTTCTCCCCCCCCAACCACCATGAACAAACAGTGTTAGGTGCTGCTGAGGTGGCCTGAGTGCGACCGCTGCCCAGTGCAGTGTGCAGCTGGATGGGTGTAATGTCCAGCTGGAACAGCTGACCGCTGTGTACTTGCAACTCAGCTGGAGAACATACATCGTGACATCAACAACATGAACAACGCTCCACACAATGCACGTGTGAGTGGGCTCTCATGCTCTCATGTCATGCTGATAATTCCGTACAGAAAAGATCACATGGGGACCGGCCAGCCACGTCTGAGCGCGCATGGCACAGCAAGGCTGAACGCCGGCCAGCGACTCACTAACAGCTGGAAATGAGGGCTCAGTGCACATGACGTGTTAAATTACAAACACAGAGAACACAGCCAAGTATAGAAATAAATACTGCAATAACTACATACATAATTATATAACAATTGCATAAAATAATCACAGAATAAAGAAACAGAGTGACACTTTGTTCTGTGTGCTGATCGCAAAGGTGGGTGTGTCCATAACAGTAGCAACTGTTGGGATCTGTGGACCTGCAGTCACAGCTGGAGAACACATCCCGTGTTACGATGGACATGACTTTACAACACTCCACCGTGAAGAGCATGCTGTCCTCGTAGAAATACATAAAAACATATCACCTTTGCAGTGGGCATCAGTGAACGCACCAGTGCGCACAACATCAGGCGGTTGCCCCATGTGACAAGCTCCATGTGATCATGTGAACACTCAGCTGCCAATCGGACTGTCACGTACCCCAAGTGAGTTATGGGCCATATGCCACGGTGGCCTTTGGCGCGTCGCTCGCTGGTACCTGGACACGTGGGGTCAGCTGGACAAGCGGCGCCGGCTGATGTGTCCACATTGTGAGTGCACAGCTTCTTTCATGTCACTCCATCTGCCTGTCTGCGTGCATGACCATGGGTCATGTGGAACAGGAGGATGATACTTGTGTTGTCTGCTCTTCATATCAGAAAATAATAATTATTAGAGACTGCGGTGTTGTTTGCTTTTGGCTTCACCCTTTCGGCCACATGGTTCACTGTACGTTGTTCTTTTTATGAATTTTTGTTATTGTCTGTGTGCCGAAAAAATAAATTAATTCATACAGTGACAATAGATTCATGGCCACTAACATGACTGTGTTACATTTACACACTACATTCATTGTTCCTCTAATGTTCTGAGTCAGTGTTTCGCATTGTTGTGGACTTCCATATATTTGTTGATTTATGTCCAGCATGTAATTGCTCCTCTGCTGTGGGAGTGCAATGTGGTGCCACATGTTCCATGCGCTTGCACTGTGTTCGTGCACACACAAAGCTGTGGCCATAGTATTGTTCACACCTGTCCGACTGTGTGTCCCTCCTGACAGCAGGTGGAAGTTTTCATGGTTGCCGAACTCGTATTTTGTCGCAGTTTTTTGGCAGATTCCTGCTTTTTTCCGCCCAGCGTTGTGTGAAGGGGCCCTAATAATATAGACTTTGTTGTCGTTGTACATATTTAATGCATACAATGAAATTTGTCCTCTGCATTTCACCGTCATAATTACAGTTAGACACAATACAATCACTAAGAGCAATTGGGTGCCAAAAAAAAAAAGCAAAAAAAAAAAAGCATGTTGTTGATTCTGGGAGGAAACCAGAGTGCCCAGAGGAAACCCACCCCACACTGCCACCACATGAAATTATAAATGTTCGCTGGGGTGAAATTCACCCATAATATTTTTTCTTTCATTTTTGATGGCTTTTGATTCGGATTGGGGTTATTGATTCATTTAACCAGTGTTCACAGTTCTTCCTCACAAAATAGTTTTGTTGTAACCAAGTACTGTTTGTTGGGAAAACAATAAAATTCACCCAAAATGCTTCTTTTCCTCCAGCTTGTGATCAGTGGTGGGCACAGTTCCGATAATCCGATAACAGATAATTATCGAAGATAATGTTTTCATTATCGGATTATCTTTTTAGATAACTTTAAAAACCATTATCTGACTAATTATCTTCTGATAAATTTTTGTCCGATAACTTTTAGATCGATAACGTAGTAAACAAAGCTGAACAGCGGCAAACAGAAGAGAACTGCTTCCAGGAAAAACTGCTCTTCTGCAGGAAAAGAACTACAACCCCTGGCAAAAATGATGGAATCACCGGCCTCGGAGGATGTTCATTCAGTTGTTTAATTTTGTAGAAAAAGCAGATCACAGACATGACACAAAACTAAAGTCATTTCAAATGGCAACTTTCTGGCTTTAAGAAACACTATAAGAAATCAGGAAAAAAAATTGTGGCAGTCAGTAACGGTTACTTTTTTAGACCAAGCAGAGGGAAAAAAATATGGAATCACTCAATTCTGAGGAATAAATTATGGACCCTGTAAATTTTCATCCCCAAAACTAACACCTGCATCAAATCAGATCTGGTCATTAGCCTGCATCTAAAAAGGAGTGATCACACCTTGGAGAGCTGTTGCACCAAGTGGACTGACATGAATCATGGCTCCAACATGAGAGATGTCAGTTGAAACAAAGGAGAGGATTATCAAACTCTTAAGAGGGTAAATCATCACGCAATGTTGCAAAAGATGTTGGTTGTTCACAGTCAGCTGTGTCTAAACTCTGGACCAAATACAAACATGGGAAGGTTGTTAAAGACAAACATACTGGTAGACCAAGGAAGACATCAAAGCATCAAGACAGGAAACTTAAAGCAATATGTCTCAAAAATCGAAAATGCACAACAAAACAAATGAGGAACAAATGGGAGGAAACTGGAGTCAACGTCTGTGACCGAACTGTAAGAAACCGCCTAAAGGAAATGGGATTTACATACAGAAAAGCTAAACGAAAGCCATCATTAACACCTAAACAGAAAAAAACAAGGTTACAATGGGCCAAGGAAAAGCAATCGTGGACTGTGGATGACTGGATGAAAGTCATATTCAGTGATGAATCTCGAATCTGCATTGGGTAAGGTGATGATGCTGGAACTTTTGTTTGGTGCCGTTCCAATGAGATTTATAAAGATGACTGCCTGAAGAGAACATGTAAATTTCCACAGTCATTGATGATATGGGGCTGCATGTCAGGTAAAGGCACTGGGGAGATGGCTGTCATTACATCATCAATAAATGCACATGTTTACGTTGATATTTTGGACACTTTTCTTATCCCATCAATTGAAAGGATGTTTGGGGATGATGAAATCATTTTTCAAGATGATAATGCATCTTGCCATAGAGCAAAAACTGTGAAAACATTCCTTGCAAAAAGACACATAGGGTCAATGTCATGGCCTGCAAATAGTCCGGATCTTAATCCAATTGAAAATCATTTGTGGAAGTTGAAGAAAATGGTCCATGACAAGGCTCCAACCTGCAAAGCTGATCTGGCAACAGCAATCAGAGAAAGTTGGAGCCAGATTGATGAAGAGTACTGTTTGTCACTCATTAAGTCCATGCCTCAGAGACTGCAAGCTGTTATAAAAGCCAGAGGTGGTGCAACAAAATACTAGTGATGTGTTGGAGCGTTCTTTTGTTTTTCATGATTCCATCATTTTTTTCTCAGAATTGAGTGATTCCATATTTTTTTCCCTCTGCTGGTCTAAAAAAGTAACCGTTACTGACTGCCACAATCTTTTTTCTTGATTTCTTATAGTGTTTCTTAAAGCCAGAAAGTTGCCATTTGAAATGACTTTAGTTTTGTGTCATGTCTGTGATCTGCTTTTTTTCTACAAAATTAAACAACTGAATGAACATCCTCCGAGGCCGGTGATTCCATAATTTTTGCCAGGGGTTGTAGTCACAAACAAAAAATTTCTTTTAACACCATACTGATACACTGGCAATATCACCCAAGTCATCCAGAGGCATACATTTTTAACTTATGGTTCAAACTTTAACCAAGCTAATTTTGGAGAAGTTATTTAAAATTACTGTCATGTCTGAAGTTTTATCAAGTGAAAATATCAGATATATGTTTTAGTTTTAAAGTAATGTGCAAATTTTTAAGGTTTTAGTTTGGACATGCTGTGCCCAGCAGTGCATTATGGGTAGGATAGGGTAATCTCAGTACGTTCACGACAGGACAAATGCATTTCAGACACTCTGTTCAGGCTCCACGGACAACAGCATTAAACTCTAGTGCCTAAAACTCTCGTGAATATATTCTCTGGGTTTATAGACGTTGTTATTGTATTTGCGTTTGTTAAATTCCACGCATCTTAAATGTAGCAGGCACGGATTATCTGGAATTTTGTTTTGGCAAGTTTTCAAGGCCTCTACTGCCATCTACTGGCCACTAGTGTTCATGGCAGTATTCGTCCTGAAGCTGGGCACACACTGTATGATATTTTTAATCATTGTACTCGGTTTCAGTTCAAACTGTACCACAGAACCGCACGGTGTAAAAGTTCAGAGCGCATGATTTATGTTCTCACACACGTACGTTCAAAAACCACATGTCAAACTCGTGTTTCCAAAAGCAAAACATAAGCTTTTTTTTCAAACTTAATTTACAAAAACTCTCGACGGGAGACATCAAAGTTTAAAAACAAAACAAAATGACAAAAAAACATTACAAGACAGGTCTGCAGTGTTTGCACAGGCACAGTGCGAGCGGTTGGACGCTTGTTGCGCTTCAGCAGCAGGATACCCTCATGACGGCCGACCAGAATAATATCAAACAGGTTTGACTTTCATTCGACCATACGATCGGCGATCAGGAGGTGGTCGTGAGATGTTAAACGCAGCTTGTTACTCCATGTACACTACACAATGCAGGACGCGTGATTAACCTGAAACTCGGTGCGATCCAAAAAATTCTCGCATGAATGAAAAATCATCTGAAAAAGGGCCAAAACTTGCACAGTGTAAAGCCAGCATTTATGTGTCAAGACAATACTGAGTGCACGTTTTACAACATCATAAAACGTGCGCACATCATAAGATAACTAATAAAATGAGCGCACATTCTCTCCACATGCAAAACATTTTGCAATGACACTTCCAGGGCTCTGTAAAACTGCCTGTTTTTACAAATAAAAAATGGAATATTTTACAAAAGCACATTTATCTGTAAACACCAACACAAGACACACGTCACATTCACGTGTTGGTTTACATAATGAATGACTGAACCAATCAGTGTTTAGCAGAGGCACGTTTACCCAGAATCCTTTGCGATCTGTCTGTTTGTTACAAAACCTCAGAATTCGTGCATTATTCAACATTAAAAGATATATATTTTAACTTTGTACAAATGACACAATTGACATTAATGGAGTTATTCTATCGGTATTAATGTTATTTATAAATCAAAACCATAAGTCAGCATGGCTTTATTTTTCAAGACCTCTGCCTGACCGTAGTGTTACAATTGGTAGAGAGCTGGGCTTTGTGGCTGCTCTCAGGGTGCTTCTGTGCTGAGAGCCATGTAGTAAACAAGAGCTTCCAGCAGGGGGTAGGATGTTCAAACATACGAGGGTAGGCTGAAAAGTTCTAAGGCTCACTATGACGCAGTTAATGCATTAACTGTATCATAGTGAGCCTTAGAACTTTTCAGCCTACCCTCGTAGAACTGTGGGCTCATTGTTTGGGTCTGTCGTCTCTCTTGGTGCTTCCAAAAGCGATCGTGGTGTTAAAACTCAAATTCAGCTTGTTAGTAGTTGCAAATCAGGGCTGTACGCTTAGCTTTTTCACTGGGAGCATAGGTGCTCCTAAATGGAAAAAATTTAGGAGCACAGATAAAAATTTAGGAGCACTGTGAAATTTCTTGATACAATTTTATTAACGCAAAGACACATACTGTACAGAGTACCTTTTCTACACACACATGCACATTTTATATGATTCTAATGTTGTATTTATTTCATTGTTTTTTTACTTCTTTTTCTATCATTATTTACATCATTGCTTTTGTCCATTTCATTACTTTTTGCTGTGTATTTCTTGTATTATTTTAAACCCTCACACACACATAACATCCCCGTCCCACTTTTTATACTCAGGTCGCCTGCTACGCTTAGCTACATTCAACCAACGGTCCACAGCACACTCTCTCACACACACACTCTTGTCGATTTGTACAGATGTGGGAATGGTTTTCTCTATGGGATATACAGTGGTCCCTTGTTTATCGTGGGAGTTACGTTCTAAAAATAGCCTGCGATAGGCGAAATCCGCAAAGTGGCCAGCGTTATTTTTTTTACAATTATTATAGATGTTTTAAAGCTGTAAAACCCCTCACTACACACTTTATACACTTTTCTCAATCAGGCATTAACATTTTCTCACTTTTCTCTCGTGTGTAAACACTCTCAAAGTTCAAACCTGAGTAGAAAAATCCCAGCCCCCCCACTCCCCAATTCAAGGGGGTACCTATGCTTGTTCCCCATGTTGAAAATATACCCCCTATCTAGGGAAAACCTTCAGACAATCACCCCCCATCACAGGCTTTTTTGCATGATATTTTTTTATAATTTTATTTTTTACTGGGGTCTGATGAAAAACTACCCCGTTTTTCAAAAATCTCGGGAGATGGTTTGAAAATAGGGCTGCCACAAATGACTATTTTGATAGTCGACTAGTCAATGATTATTTTTGCGATTAGTCGACTAGTCGGATCATACAGAATTTCCTAAATTAAGGTCTGCAGCATTTTCAGAGAAACGTCGGGATGAAAACATGAACATTTCCAAATCAGTGACTATTTCTTAGACTTTATTTACATCAATCATTCAGAAATACAAACGGTGTGGTACTTTATAGTAAATCTGTGTCAGGTAGGCAGTTCTCAAAAACTAAATGTCCATGCTGGAAGGAGACAAGTGAAGGAAGCCACCAAGACACAACTCTGCAACATTTTTATTTTTATCTTCATTTTACTTATAGTCCCAACTTTTTCTGATTTGTGGTTGTTTCTGTTGCATTTCTGAAATTACAGAACTGCTTTAAAGAAAAGTGTGAACATTTTATTGTGTTTTAAAACTTTGTGGCGCAAATGCAAACACCAAACTCTTATAAAGAGGAAAAAATACACAGACATGTGCAGGAAAACTGATATAAACTGAACAGAACAATGCAGGCTGATTTGACTCCCCATATTTTTTGTATAAATAAATCAGAATAAAATAAGAGGCAACTCTGAAATTAATAAAACATATAGCTGCAGCTTATAATAACTTTGGAAAATAACAAAAATCAGCAGCTTGTATTTTTATTCTAACTCCAGTTCATTTTACTGTGATGAAGTCATTTATTTCTCCTCATCGCTTAAGATTGAACAAATAAACACCTTTGGAAAATAGCAGCTGTTAAAGTTCAGAGTTCTCACCTGCTTTTAGTGATCTGTGCCTCTGAACATCACTGCAGCAGGGTTTTATTTTTATCCAGTGTTTGCGTAATTTTTCCAAAGTTCATTCATATATTCTCATTTTTTAATGATGTTTTGAAGGATATTTGACCGTTTGTTTCATCTCATGATCTCATAAATTCAGTATACGATGCGCACATGGTGTGAACAGGTCGGTGCCGTCAGAAAAACACCAGTAGAGTAAAGAAAAGTAGTTTTTTGTTGTTGTGTTTTTTTTTTTTGTTTCATGTTCACTCAGGTTAAAATCCTCTCTCTGCTCCGCGCTCGCTGTCACGTGCACTGATGGTTCTCAGCAGAATGTAACGTCTCGTGCCTCCGTTCGCAGTCTGCAGCGAGTTGACTCCATGCGCACACGCGCACACACACACAGCTCCTCTGGTAAACTGCGCATTTTAGACGGCTTTGAACAAGACGGCCACCATTTTAATCAGCCATCTTATCCAAGTTTGAACTTTCAAATGACAGCAGGACGGCTCGATAGGCCGCGAAAGGTGAACCGCGTTAGTGAGGGACCACTGTATTTATTTTAGGAGCAAAATGCAAATGAAAGGGTTGAAATACATTCTCGCACACGTGCGCCCGTTTTATTTTTTTTCCTCGCACAATCAAATTTTAGGCGCAATATGCGAGCAAAACGCTCGCACTGTACAGCCCTGCAAATGTACCAGAGACAATACTGGAATTTATCGGTTATCTGTAACTTCCGATACATTTTTGGGTGGTTTATCGGTTTAGCTTTATCAAAGATAATAATGGTGATATTGTGTATGTGGAAAAAGTTTTAGATCTTTGAGTTCATCTCATACAAAATGGGAGCAAAACCAAAAGTGTTGCATTTATATTTTTGTTGAGTGTAGAACCAGTTCATGATGTCTGCTGCTGTACCTGTAAGGTCAGAGGTCAAACCATCAGCGATGTCGATGGTGGAGGTGGAACGAGGAGCATCTTAAAGGGGAACAACATTTTTGCTGAATCAGCGGCGTTTCTGATTCTGTCATGAAGACAATTTGGCAGCAGAAATGCTGGAAGATCAACATGACAGAAGAGACGGACATGAACTGAGGACAACAGGGTGTCCAGATTTACAACGCTGACGTTCTGCTGCTCTCATCCAGGTTTCTGACAGCTTCAGTCAGTTGGATGTTGGAGGTGTATTGAGTCTCTCTGGACATAAGAGGGTGGAGCTTATCCAGAGAAACATCTGGATTCAGCAGATAAATTCCCCTGATCCTAAAGTCTGCCTGGATGTTCTGGAACGTCCTGATTGTTCATCATCTTTCCAGAGTCACTCAGCATCCAGGTGTTTAATGGCCGACACACTGAGATCGGCACTAAACTGGTGTATTTTGTGGCAGCTGTGGTTTGTTTGGGTGTGTTTTTATTTCTTTCTTTAAATTGACTGGTCGTGTTTAGAAGTGGCTGTTGGCCATTTTATCCAGTGATCTCACAGCGTTCATTGCAGGAGGATGTAAATTTATGGATGTGTCTCTCTTGGCTGGAATCAGCAGATAAAGAAAATGAGTGAATTAATTTTTATTATTACAACATCCATAAGTGAAACACTGAAGTTCAGTAACTGAACAATTTGCAAAACAATGACAACAGTGTAATTAAAGACTAAATCTATTTTGTCTGTGATGGATACACACATGGACAAAACTGTTGGGACCCCCACATTTTATATTTACATTTTAATATATGGTCATAAATAAATGCTAGCAAAGTAATTTTGTTTAATCAAATTGTTAAAAAAAATGTCCAAAGTTATTTGGCAACAAGAACAAAACAAAATACTTTCATAAAGTAAAACAAAAAATCCTGCTATAAAATGTATACTGGACACAATTGTTGACACCCTTTGATGAATTTACAGTAAATCATCACTTTTACAGCCAGTTTTCTTCATATGAGTCAGTGGATGGATACATGAACATTTCCAAGTAACTGACTGTCTCAGATTATTTATGTCAATCTTTAAGAAATACAAACAAAAGTACAGTCTGTCTGGAGGAGGCAGGTCTCAAAATCTGAGTGACTGTGCAAGAAGGAGATGAGTGAGAAAAGACACGAAGACACCCAGGCAAATGTGACGGCAGAAATCACCAGTTCTACAGCATCATGGTGGAGTAACAGAGAGGGATTTATTTCTTACTGCATTTATTTCTGAGCATATTTTAAAATGTGAACATGTATAATTAAAAATTAAAGACTCCAACACTTGCAAAACACATCAGATCTTAAAGGGGGAAAAATCCTGCTGGTTTTCTTTCCTGATGTGTTCTGGGTAACGTGTTAGGAAGGAAAGCACGCCACATCATTTGATGGAAATGAAAATTGTAAAACTACAGAGTAGAGGTGCACCGATCAGCATTTTTTAGGCCGATCACTGAAATTTTGATCTGCCGATACCGATCAAGTACATATTTGGATCATGCCCAAAATAAGAATATAGGTCTAATGTATAGGACTATTTTTGCATTAAAACTTAATGATGAAAACAAAAACATGCATTCAAATAAAGACACTAGAATAAACTGCCAACTTTTGTTTTATTACACTGACTTTGTTCTACCAGCAAGCTTTTTTTTTTCCATGTTTCATGTTGCTCAGGTTACAGCCTACAGAATGTTGAGAATGTAAAATACAGCCCTCATTCTATGGGGTTAAAATTGTCTCAATATTTGTAAATGCACACAGGGTGATCTACAAATAATCATTGATTTGCAAATGTGTTCAGATATCCACAAATGCAAATTTCATATTTGTAAGTTGTAAATTGGTCTTTGCAAATAATGTATTTGCAAATATAAAACTTAATTTGAAAAAAAAAAAATAAAATTACATTTGTAAAACTGGAAATTGTATTTGTGAATTGAGTTTCAGCATTTGTGGATCACCAATTACATGGATTCATCGCTTTCCTCTGTGACGTAATTTTGAGACATTCTTTTTGCGAAATCCACAGATCCACAAACAAATGCCTACTGATTCACAAATACACACTCACGCACACTGGATATCCACTAGATGGCAGTGTGGTTCCATTCATTACACAGCAGTCTATTTACATCTCTCAGAGCCATTTGACTCATTTTGACTTCTGATATGAGCTGGACAGACATGGACTACATTAGATGATGACGACTGCTCTCCTTGTCCGTCCAGCTCATATCAGAAGTCAAAATGAGTTTACATCACAGAGGAAAGCATGTCATGACAGGACCAAGGGCTCCCTGCGCTACTGCCTGCACTGTTGTGATCGGTCCTTTTGATCGGCGCATTTTGCCGATCACCGATCAAGGCGTGATCGGCCGATAATGATCAGTGCCCGATCGATCGGTGCACCTCTACTACAGAGGGCTGAATTCAAAGACACCCTGAAAATCAGTGAAAAAAAGTGAAAAAATGATCCAGCAGGTTTGTCCATTTTGCTAAAATTTCATTGCAGTAACTCAAAATACTCAGTAGTTTGTGTGGCCCCACATGTTTGTATTCCTGCCTGACATCAGGGCTCAGAAAGACGACGGATGGTGTCCTGGGGGACGTCCTCTCAGATCTGGACCAGGACATCACTTAAGTCCTGGACAGTCTGAGGTGCAGCCTGTTGGTGGCAGATGGACCAAAACACAATGTCCCAGAGGTGTTCTGTTGGACTGAGGTCAGGTGAGCGTGGGGGCCAGTCAATAGGATCAATTCCTTCATCCTCCAGGAACTGCCTGCATCCTCACCACATGAGGTCATGCACCAGGAGGAACCCAGGACCCACAGCACCACCATAGGGTCAGACAGTGAGTCCAAGGACTTCATCCTGATATCAGTCAGGGTGCTGTTGTTTAACCTGTAGATGTCTGTGTGTCCTTCCAGGGAGACGCCTCCTCAGACCATCAATGACCCACCAAACTGGTCGTGCTGAGTGATGTTGCAGGCAGCAGAACGTTCGCCACGGCTTCTCTAGACCCTTTCACGTCTGTCACATGTGCTCAGGTTGAACCTGCTCTCATCTGTGAAAAGCTCAGTGGTGGACCAACACAGGGCCCTCTACAGGCCCTCAGGCCCCCTCATTAAGTCTGTTTCTGATGGTTTGGTCAGAGACATTCACACCAGTGGCCTGCTGGAGGTCATTTTGTGGGACTCTGACAGTGCCCA
This sequence comes from Thalassophryne amazonica, assembly GCF_902500255.1. Taxonomy (NCBI): domain Eukaryota; kingdom Metazoa; phylum Chordata; class Actinopteri; order Batrachoidiformes; family Batrachoididae; genus Thalassophryne; species Thalassophryne amazonica. The sequence continues at coordinate 118,439,008 of NC_047110.1, forward strand.
TCCTGTTCCTGCTGCACAAAGGAGCAGATCCTGGTCCTGATGGGTTAAGGACATTCTGTGGTCCTGTCCTGCTCTCCTAGAGTAATTGTTTGTCTCCTGGAATCTCCTCTGTGCTCTTGAGATTGCGCTGGGAGACACAGCAAACCTTCTGGCAAAGGCACATATTAATGTATGTGTTGGGTCCAGGTACCACACCATGGTACCAGTGGTGACACTGACCCCAACCAAATACAAAACTAGTGAAAAATCAGAAAATATGAGAGAAAAAAAGTCAGTGGCCTCCACCTGTAAAACCATTCCTGTTTTAATTCATAAGAAAATAGTTGTATTACCATTGAGTCATCATCATCATCATTATTCAAGATCCTTAATGTAATGTTTTGTATATTTGTGAATATCGATCAATATACTATGAGGGAAATGTATGTGTTAGTTCACTACTGTGTCCACCTGAGGGCAGTGAATCATCTGGAGTTCCTTTAAATTCAAGCAGTTGTATTTTTTGTGGATGGTGATAGTCCTACATATTTATATTACATGTTTTAAAATCTGTTTTAATTGTCTGCATTATTCCGACTAGAAGTCATAATGTTGTAGTACAGCATTATGTCCACTTGAGGGCAGGAAACGCTCTTGATTTTAGTTTCAATTCCTCAGAATTCGATTGGTGAAACACTTTTTGTTGTAAATAGTTTTAAATAATCGCTGCGGTAATGTCTACATTATTCATTCCATGAGGTGTTTTGTATATTTGTGAATATTCAATGAAAATATATCTGCATGCTGTGCTACATTGTCTCGTCTCTTCCAGGGAGTGATGGAGCTGGAGGCAGACACACAGGTCATGAACTGGTTTTTGTGGATGAGGCAGGTTTCAACCTTATAAAAACAAGGAGACGTGGCAGAGACATTATTGGACACGGTGACATCACTAATGGCCAAGCCGGACAACATGAGGTTAATATAACTGCAGCTAGAAGACAAAATGGTGACATTCATTATCATTGAACCCTGGACCCAAACTACAACCCCTGGCAAAAATGATGGAATCATGAAAACCAAAAGAACGCTCCAACACATCACTAGTATTTTGTTGCACCACCTCTGGCTTTTATAATAGCTTGCAGTCTCTGAGTCATGGACTTAATGAGTGACAAACAGTACTCTTCATCAATCTGGCTCCAACTTTCTCTGATTGCTGTTGCCAGATCAGCTTTGCAGGTTGGAGCCTTGTCATGGACCATTTTCTTCAACTTCCACCAAAGATTTTCAATTGGATTAAGATCCGGACTATTTGCAGGCCATGACATTGACCCTATGTGTCTTTTTGCAAGGAATGTTTTCACAGTTTTTGCTCTATGGCAAGATGCATTATCATCTTGAAAAATGATTTCATCATCCCCAAACATCCTTTCAATTGATGGGATAAGAAAAGTGTCCAAAATATCAACGTAAACTTGTGCATTTATTGATGATGTAATGACAGCCATCTCCCCAGTGCCTTTACCTGACATGCAGCCCCATATCATCAATGACTGTGGAAATTTACATGTTCTCTTCAGGCAGTCATCTTTATAAATCTCACTGGAACGGCACCAAACAAAAGTTCCAGCATCATCACCTTGCCCAATGCAGATTCGAGATTCATCACTGAATATGACTTTCATCCAGTCATCCACAGTCCACGATTGCTTTTCCTTAGCCCATTGTAACCTTGTTTTTTTTCTGTTTAGGTGTTAATGATGGCTTTCGTTTAGCTTTTCTGTATGTAAATCCCATTTCCTTTAGGCGGTTTCTTACAGTTCGGTCACAGACGTTGACTCCAGTTTCCTCCCATTCGTTCCTCATTTGTTTTGTTGTACATTTTTTGATTTTTGAGACATTGCTTTAAGTTTTCTGTCTTGACGCTTTGATGTCTTCCTTGGTCTACCAGTATGTTTGCCTTTAACAACCTTCCCATGTTGTTTGTATTTGGTCCAGAGTTTAGACACAGCTGACTGTGAACAACCAACATCTTTTGCAACATTGCGTGATGATTTACCCTCTTTTAAGAGTTTGATAATCCTCTTCTTTGTTTCAATTGACATCTCTCGTGTTGGAGCCATGATTCATGTCAGTCCACTTGGTGCAACAGCTCTCCAAGGTGTGATCACTCCTTTTTAGATGCAGACTAACGAGCAGATCTGATATGATGCAGGTGTTAGTTTTGGGGATGAAAATTTACAGGGTGATTCCATAATTTATTCCTCAGAATTGAGTGATTCCATATTTTTTTCCTCTGCTTGGTCTAAAAAAGTAACTGTTACTGACTGCCACAATTTTTTTTTTTCTTGATTTCTTATAGTGTTTCTTAAAGCCAGAAAGTTGCCATTTGAAATTACTTTAGTTTTGTGTCATGTCTGTGATCTGCTTTTTTTCTACAAAATTAAACAACTGAATGAACATCCTCTGAGGCCGGCATTTTTGCCAGGGGTTGTACACAGCACACACTCTAACACTCCTGGACACCCTGCATCACACACTCACTAACCATCAGAGACCAGAGCAGACCAGGGACCTCATCATTTGGGACAACCTTAGTTTTAGTCGGGCTGCTTTGGTCCACAGCTGGTTTACAACCCCCCTGTATTCTCCATTCTTGAATCTGATCTCAGAGTTCTCTGCCTGGTGCTGGAAGGTGTGTGTGACTGTCAGCCCCATCAGTGCACGGCTCTTGTACAGGTAATGGTGGAGTCGTGGGGACATTGACCAGGGGTCACGCCAGGCCTGGATACTGCACTCCAGGAGATATTTTCACTGGTGCCTTACATTAGAAGACATCACATGTGATGTTGACAGAATCTTGTGGCTGGACCCAGAGAGAAGACGAGATGCAGACAAATGTTTTGTTCTCTATTTTCAAAATGTGTTGAAATAAACATCCATACTTGACAGTTGAATCCTTGTGTGTGTTTACAGAACTATGACCTCAGACTGACCTTGTGCACAGAGAAAGCAAAGATCAGATGTGTTTTTCCATTTCTACCATCAGTGTGTAGTTTGTGCGTTGTGTGCTTAGTAATATGATGGTTTGTGTTAACTGTTTTGAGTTTGAAGAGTTTCACAAGATTTGTGTACTTTTGCAAGAGATACACAATGGTTTGCTGACTTGGTGGAAGCTTTTTTTTTTTTTTTTTAATTTGTGGGTAGAGTTTTGCAAAAATAGTCAGTAGTTACAAAATTGTGCTTAAGTGTGATGGAGGCCAGAAGGAGTCTCTGGGTTTTAGCTGACCAGTCAGAGTGTCGGCCTCACAACACAATGCAGACGAGAGAGAGTACGAGCAGCTATACTGCATTGATGACACTTAGGAGTGTGCACAAAGCTGAGCCTCCAGCACAGACCATTTATAATAGTCTGTGATTATGATAAATGCACGTGCACTACATCTTCTCACTGTGACGGCGGCTGCTGCTGTCACTGTGCTTTCTTGGTCACATATTCAGCACTGAGGTGTTAAATGTTATATTGTCACATTAATAAAGGAATTCAGCTGATACTACGGCCAACAAGATATTATCGAGTTTGTCCTCATGTTGGCACAATGTGACATCAAGAAAAACAAGATGGGCAAAAAAGTTTCTTGAGTTTATCTGGAGTTTGTCAAAACACAGAAAGCAGCACATTTGTCACAACTGAGTGACTTTGTAGTTTGGAGACGACAGCAGACAAAATCATCGCCATTAATTTCATTTCTGTCCGATGTGACATTTTGTCTTGTGGTTCAGTAACACATGGAGCCGTCCCAGAGTGGCAGCTGGAGCCAGGTAGAGGTCAACCAAGGGGTCAACATTTAAAAATACTCCAATCAAATTGAAGCATATACCACATTATTTGACTGATCAGAAGCATTTGCATCATTTTTTTAACAAAGTTGGAGCAACTTTAATGTTTGACCCCTGTGTGTACAGGGAGGGTAACATTAGGAATCTACAGCAGGCCACGGAGCAAGTGATTAGAGACCCTGCAAGGCTTATGACAAATGTGAATGTGGAACCCATTAGCTTAGCGGGTAAATTAGTGCAGAAAATCCACTATGGTGATAGTGCAGTTTATCTGACGGAGGGAAATGCAACAAGTTGAGACTCTGGCCTGTTTCCGTAGACGTGTCCATAAAAATCAGAGGGATATGCTTTGCAAACTTAATACCCATTACTATATTGGATGATGTTGAAATTGAGGACGGGCCAGTGGTTGTTCCAGCAATAGCAAAGATTTTGTATCTGCTACCTATAACTCGCGTATGCTACTCTGGAACCATCCCTAAACCCAAACAGTCCAACCGTCAACCCCTCTGAGGTCCTTAGTCTGGGTCTCATTAACATAAGATCACTGTCCTCAAAATCATTGTTGATTAATGATCTAATTATGGATAATTACTTAGATATGATTGGGTTATGTGAAAGCTGGCTTAAACCTACAACTGTCCTCCCCTTAAATGAGGCCTGCCCACCAGCCTACACATTCAGTAGACTACAAACATGCATTATTGGCTACAAAGTGGACCTATTACTCTGATTTGATCAAGAAAAACAAGCATAACTCAAAGTTCTTGTTTGACACGGTGGCATTTCTTATTCATGGACAAATACCTGTAGTTCGCTCTCCTTTTACAGCACAAGATTTCCTGGATTACTTTGAGAAGAAAATAGAAGAATTAGGTTAAATATATCCCAGCATGCCTTAACCCAGCCGCTACACCCTGCTATTGAGGTGGGCGCCACTACTGAGGTGTTACCTAGATTTACAGAATTTGATAGTATCTCTCTAGACGTGCTGACGAAACGCGTAACATCAACAAAAAACACAACCTGTTTAATTGATCCTACGAGGGTAGGCTGAAAAGTTCTAAGGCTCACTATGATACAGTTAATGCATTAAGAACTTTTCAGCCTACCCTCGTATACAAACTCTTGGGCCAACTGTGCTGGAAATTATTAATCTTTCTTTAACTTCTGGATTTGTTCCTAAATGTTTCAAATCTGCAGTGATTAAATGACGGTGCTGTTGCTGTTAGATCTCAGTGCTGCATTTGATACAGTGGATCATCATATTCTACTCGATAGGCTGGCATTTTTGGATTACTGGGAGTGCCCTAGCATGGCTATGTCATACCTGACCAGTCCTTCTGTTTTGTACAATAACACTACCTCTAACCTTAGTGACATGAAATTTCGAGTTCTACAATGGTCTGTCTTAGGCCTCCTGCTTTTCTCCCGTTATATAGCACCCCTTGGACACACATTTCAGGCTTACCTTTCATTGCTATGCTGATGATACTTGGTTAGACGTGCCAATAACTGCTGGTAATCTCATCCACATAAAATCCTTAGATTGCTTTGCATCAGTGAAAAGCTGGATGTCTAGCAATTTCCTAACTTTTAACTCTGATAAGACTGAAATGAAAAGCTCTTGGTCCAGCAAGACATCGGCATCAATTTGACCAGCTAAAGTCTTAGCCGAGGCTCGTGTATCATACATCACACTGACAAAGTGAGGAACCTTGGGGTCAGTTTGGTCCTACATTGTCCTTTGACCTCCACATTAGAGATATTATGAGGACGTCTGCTTTCTTCCATCTCTGAAATGTAGCAAAGATTTGTCCCATCCTGTCTATGGCTGATGCTGAGACCCTGATTCATGCGTTTATCTCTTCTAGATTGGACTACTACAATGTTCTATTTTCTGGTTTACCGCAGTCCAGCATTAGGGCTCTCCAAATGGTTCAAAATGCTGCTGCCAGACTTGACAGGAAGCAGAAAGTTTGACCACATTACACCCATTTTGGCGTCTTTTCACTGGCTTCCTGTCCCAGTGAGATCAGATTTTAAGGTTCTCCTGCTAGTCTATAAAATTGTTCACGGACTGGCACCTCCCTACTTAGCTGACCTACTGAGTTAGCTGAGTTAAAACTCCACAACATTTGGTCATAAATAGTCTAACCTATACACTTATAGAATGTTTATGATCAGAGAATTTATTCTCCTTAAACAGGACAGAAAACCTCCTCAGCTCGTGGACTTTCATCAACATAAACACCAAATGTTTTGCTTTTAGACAAACTGATGGTTTCTTCATGAAAATCCTGTGAACACCTTTATTTTTGTACAAATGCTGCCCTCATGTGTCTGATAAAGGCATTTACAGTTACAAAGGAAGAAGTAGAAACAGAAAGTGTAAATAAAACGTGTTTGACTGTCCGAACACTTATGGAAATTGATTTTTGTAAATTTACACATTTCCCTTTTTATTTCTGTGTAAGCTTTCAGTTGTCCAGGTGGTTTCCACGCGAGGACGTTTCGCTTCAAATCGCAGAAGCTTCCTCAGCTAAAATTCTTGCTAGCTAAAATTCCCTTTTTATCAATCAATCAATCAACTTTTTTCTTGTATAGCGCCAAATCACAACAAACAGTTGCCCCAAGGCGCTCCACATTGCAAGGCAAGGCCATACAATAATTATGAAACACAGTCTACGTCTAAAGCAACATAACTAAGGGATGGTTCAGGGTCACCCGATCCAGCCCTAACTATAAGCCTTAGCGAAAAGGAAAGTTTTAAGCCTAATCTTAAAAGTAGAGAGGGTATCTGTCTCCCTGATCTGAATTGGGAGCTGGTTCCACAGGAGAGGAGCCTGAAAGCTGAAGGCTCCGCCTCCCATTCTACTCTTACAAACCCTAGGAACTACAAGTAAGCCCGCAGTCTGAGAGCGAAGCGCTCTAATGGGGTAATATGGTACTACGAGGTCCCTAAGATAAGATGGGACCTGATTATTCAAAACCTTATAAGTAAGAAGAAGAATTTTAAATTCTATTCTAGCATTAACAGGAAGCCAATGAAGGGAGGCCAACACGGGTGAGATATGCTCTCTCCTGCTAGTCCCCGTCAGTACTCTAGCTGCAGCATTCTGAACCAACTGAAGGCTTTTTAGGGAACTTTTAGGACAACCTGATAATAATGAATTACAATAGTCCAGCCTAGAGGAAATAAATGCATGAATTAGTTTTTCAGCATCACTCTGAGACAAGACCTTTCTGATTTTAGAGATATTGCGTAAATGCAAAAAGGCAGTCCTACATATTTGTTTAATATGCGCTTTGAATGACATATCCTGATCAAAAATAACTCCAAGATTTCTCACAGTATTACTAGAGATCAGGGAAATGCCATCCAGAGTAACGATCTGGTTAGACACCATGCTTCTAAGATTTGTGGGGCCAAGTACAATAACTTCAGTTTTATCTGAGTTTAAAAGCAGGAAATTAGAGGTCATCCATGTCTTTATGTCTGTAAGACAATCCTGCAGTTTAGCTAATTGGTGCGTATCCTCTGGCTTCATGGATAGATAAAGCTGGGTATCATCTGCGTAACAATGAAAATTTAAGCAATACCGTCTAATAATACTGCCCAAGGGAAGCATGTATAAAGTGAATAAAATTGGTCCTAGCACAGAACCTTGTGGAACTCCATAATTAACTTTAGTCTGTGAAGAAGATTCCCCATTTACATGAACAAACTGTAATCTATTAGACAAATATGATTCAAACCACCGCAGCGCAATGCCTTTAATACCTATGACATGCTCTAATCTCTGTAATAAAATTTTATGGTCAACAGTATCAAAAGCAGCACTGAGGTCCAACAGAACAAGCACAGAGATAAGTCCACTGTCCGAAGCCATAAGAAGATCATTTGTAACCTTCACTAATGCTGTTTCTGTACTATGATGAATTCTAAAACCTGACTGAAACTCTTCAAATAGACCATTCCTCTGCAGGTGATCAGTTAGCTGTTTTACAACTACCCTCTCAAGAATCTTTGAGAGAAAAGGAAGGTTGGAGATTGGCCTATAATTAGCTAAGATAGCTGGGTCAAGTGATGGCTTTTTAAGTAATGGTTTAATTACTGCCACCTTAAAGGCCTGTGGTACATAACCAACTAACAAAGATAGATTGATCATATTTAAGATTGAAGCATTAAATAATGGTAGGACTTCCTTGAGCAGCCTGGCAGGAATGGGGTCTAATAAGCATGTTGATGGTTTGGATGAAGTAACTAATGAAAATAACTCAGACAGAACAATCGGAGAGAAAGAGTCTAACCAAATACCGGCATCACTGAAAGCAGCCAAAGATAACGATACATCTTTGGGATGGTTATGAGTAATTTTTTCTCTAATAGTCAAAATTTTGTTAGCAAAGAAAGTCATGAAGTCATTACTAGTTAAAGTTAATGGAATACTCAGCTCAATAGAGCTCTGACTCTTTGTCAGCCTGGCTACAGTGCTGAAAAGAAACCTGGGGTTGTTCTTATTTTCTTCAATTAGTGATGAGTAGAAAGATGTCCTAGCTTCACGAAGGGCTTTCTTATAGAGCAACAAACTCTTTTTCCAGGCTAAGTGAAGATCTTCTAAATTAGTGAGACGCCATTTCCTCTCCAACTTACGGGTTATCTGCTTTAAGCTACGAGTTTGTGAGTTATACCACGGAGTCAGACACTTCTGATTTAAAGCTCTCTTTTTCAGAGGAGCTACAGCATCCAAAGTTGTCTTCAATGAGGATGTAAAACTATTGACAAGATACTCTAACTCCCTTACAGAGTTTAGGTAGCTACTCTGCTCTGTGTTGGTATATGACATTAGAGAACAAAGAAGGAATCATATCCTTAAACCTAGTTACAGCGCTTTCTGAAAGACTTCTAGTGTAATGAAACTTATTCCCCACTGCAGGGTAGTCCATCAGGGTAAATGTAAATGTTATTAAAAAATGATCAGACAAAAGGGAGTTTTCAGGGAATACTGTTAAGTCTTCTATTTCCATACCATAAGTCAGAACAAGATCTAAGATATGATTAAAGTGGTGGGTGGACTCATTTACTTTTTGAGCAAAGCCAATAGAGTCTAATAATAGATTAAATGCAGTGTTGAGGCTGTCATTCTCAGCATCTGTGTGGATGTTAAAATCGCCCACTATAATTATCTTATCTGAGCTAAGCACTAAGTCAGACAAAAGGTCTGAAAATTCACAGAGAAACTCACAGTAACGACCAGGTGGACGATAGATAATAACAAATAAAACTGGTTTTTGGGACTTCCAATTTGGATGGACAAGACTAAGAGACAAGCTTTCAAATGAATTAAAGCTCTGTATAGGTTTTTGATTAATTAATAAGCTGGAATGGAAGATTGCTGCTAATCCTCCGCCCCGGCCCGTGCTACGAGCATTCTGACAGTTAGTGTGACTCGGGGGTGTTGACTCATTTAAACTAACATATTCATCCTGCTGTAACCAAGTTTCTGTTAGGCAGAATAAATCAATACGTTGATCAATTATTATATCATTTACCAACAGGGACTTAGAAGAAAGAGACCTAATGTTTAATAGACCACATTTAACTGTTTTAGTCTGTGGTGCAATTGAAGGTGCTATATTATTTTTTCTTTTTGAATTTTTATGCTTAAATAGATTTTTGCTAGTTATTGGTTGGTTTTTATGTATGTAAACAGAAGTCCTTTACTTCATGGGGAAAAAACTGGGTTTTATTTATTATTAGTAGTATTTTATGTAATTTATTTTAATTATTTGTGACTGTTATTTATGTTATTTTAGTGAGTGTTTGTGTGTGGGTGTGTTTGATAAACAATTAGTCTTACATACCTCTCTGCAGCTTCTCTCCCCCTGCCATCCCCTCATTACCCCATCCCCGTAGAGACGGTGCCTGCTCCCAGACCACCAATAACCAGCAAAAATCTATTTAAGCATAAAAATTCAAAAAGAAAAAATAATATAGCACCTTCAACTGCACCACAGACTAAAACAGTTAAATGTGGTCTATTAAACATTAGATCTCTCTCTTCTAAGTCCCTGTTGGTAAATGATATAATAATTGATCAACATATTGATTTATTCTGCCTTACAGAAACCTGGTTACAGCAGGATGAATATGTTAGTTTAAATGAGTCAACACCCCCGAGTCACACTAACTGTCAGAATGCTCGTAGCACGGGCCGAGGAGGAGGATTAGCGGCAATCTTCCATTCCAGCTTATTAATTAATCAAAAACCCAGAGCTTTAATTCATTTGAAAGCTTGACTCTTAGTCTTGTCCATCCAAATTGGAAGTCCCAAAAAACAGTTTTATTTGTTATTATCTATCGTCCTCCTGATCGTTACTGTGAATTTCTCTGTGAATTTTCAGACCTTTTGTCTGACTTAGTGCTTAGCTCAGATAAGATAATTATAGTGGGCGATTTTAACATCCACACAGATGCTGAGAATGACAGCCTCAACACTGCATTTAATCTATTATTAGACTCTATTGGCTTTGCTCAAAAAGTAAATGAGTCCACCCACCACTTTAATCATATCTTAGATCTTGTTCTGACTTATGGTATGGAAATAGAACACTTAACAGTATTCCCTGAAAACTCCCTTCTGTCTGATCATTTCTTAATAACATTTATTTACTCTGATGGACTACCCAGCAGTGGGGAATAAGTTTCATTACACTAGAAGTCTTTCAGAAAGCGCTGTAACTAGGTTTAAGGATATGATTCCTTCTTTATGTTCTCTAATGCCATATACCAACACAGTGCAGAGTAGCTACCTAAACTCTGTAAGTGAGATAGAGTATCTCATCAATAGTTTTACATCCTCATTGAAGACAACTTTGGATGCTGTAGCTCCTCTGAAAAAGAGAGCTTTAAATCAGAAGTGCCTGACTCCGTGGTATAACTCACAAACTCGCAGCTTAAAGCAGATAACCCGTAAGTTGGAGAGGAAATGGCATCTCACTAATTTAGAAGATCTTCACTTAGCCTGGAAAAAGAGTCTGTTGCTCTATAAAAAAGCCCTCCGTAAAGCTAGGACATCTTACTACTCATCACTAATTGAAGAAAATAAGAACAACCCCAGGTTTCTTTTCAGCACTGTAGCCAGGCTGACAAAGAGTCAGAGCTCTATTGAGCCGAGTATTCCTTTAACTTTAACTAGTAATGACTTCATGACTTTCTTTGCTAATAAAATTTTAACTATTAGAGAAAAAATTACTCATAACCATCCCAAAGACGTATCGTTATCTTTGGCTGCTTTCAGTGATGCCGGTATTTGGTTAGACTCTTTCTCTCAGATTGTTCTGTCGGAGTTATTTTCATTAGTTACTTCATCCAAACCATCAACATGTTTATTAGACCCCATTCCTACCAGGCTGCTCAAGGAAGCCCTACCATTATTTAATGCTTCGATCTTAAATATGATCAATCTATTTTTATTAGTTGGCTATGTACCACAGGCTTTTAAGGTGGCAGTAATTAAACCATTACTCAAAAAGCCATCACTTGACCCAGCTATCTTAGCTAATTATAGGCCAATCTCCAACCTTCCTTTTCTCTCAAAAATTCTTGAAAGGGTAGTTGTAAAACAGCTAACTGATCATCTGCAGAGGAATGGTCTATTTGAAGAGTTTCAGTCAGGTTTTAGAATTCATCGTAGTACAGAAACAGCATTAGTGAAGGTTACAAATGATCTTCTTATGGCCTCAGACAGTGGACTCATCTCTGTGCTTGTTCTGTTAGACCTCAGTGCTGCTTTTGATACTGTTGACTATAAAATTTTATTACAGAGATTAGAGCATGCCATAGGTATTAAAGGCACTGCGCTGCAGTGGTTTGAATCATATTTATCTAATAGATTACAATTTGTTCATGTAAATGGGGAATCTTCTTCACAGACTAAGGTTAATTATGGAGTTCCACAAGGTTCTGTGCTAGGACCAATTTTATTCACTTTATACATGCTTCCCTTAGGCAGTATTATTAGACGGCATTGCTTAAATTTTCATTGTTACGCAGATGATACCCAGCTTTATCTATCCATGAAGGCAGAGGACACACACCAATTAGCTAAACTGCAGGATTGTCTTACAGACATAAAGACATGGATGACCTCTAATTTCCTGCTTTTAAACTCAGATAAAACTGAAGTTATTGTACTTGGCCCCACAAATCTTAGAAACATGGTGTCTAACCAGATCCTTACTCTGGATGGCATTACCCTGACCTCTAGTAATACTGTGAGAAATCTTGGAGTCATTTTTGATCAGGATATGTCATTCAAAGCGCATATTAAACAAATATGTAGGACTGCTTTTTTGCATTTACGCAATATCTCTAAAATTAGAAAGGTCTTGTCTCAGAGTGATGCTGAAAAACTATTTGCATTTATTTCCTCTAGGCTGGACTATTGTAATTTATTATTATCAGGTTGTCCTAAAAGTTCCCTGAAAAGCCTTCAGTTAATTCAAAATGCTGCAGCTAGAGTACTGACGGGGACTAGAAGGAGAGAGCATATCTCACCCATATTGGCCTCTCTTCATTGGCTTCCTGTTAATTCTAGAATAGAATTTAAAATTCTTCTTCTTACTTATAAGGTTTTGAATAATCAGGTCCCATCTTATCTTAGGGACCTCGTAGTACCATATCACCCCAATAGAGCGCTTCGCTCTCAGACTGCAGGCTTACTTGTAGTTCCTAGGGTTTGTAAGAGTAGAATGGGAGGCAGAGCCTTCAGCTTTCAGGCTCCTCTCCTGTGGAACCAGCTCCCAATTCAGATCAGGGAGACAGACACCCTCTCTACTTTTAAGATTAGGCTTAAAACTTTCCTTTTTGCTAAAGCTTATAGTTAGGGCTGGATCAGGTGACCCTGAACCATCCCTTAGTTATGCTGCTATAGACGTAGACTGCTGGGGGGTTCCCATGATGCACTGTTTCTTTCTCTTTTTGCTCTGTATGCACCACTCTGCATTTAATCAGTGATCGATCTCTGCTCCCCACCACAGCATGTCTTTTTCCTGGTTCTCTCCCTCAGCCCCAACCAGTCCCAGCAGAAGACTGCCCCTCCCTGAGCCTGGTTCTGCTGGAGGTTTCTTCCTGTTAAAAGGGAGTTTTTCCTTCCCACTGTAGCCAAGTGCTGGCTCACAGGGGGTCGTTTTGACCGTTGGGGTTTTACATAATTATTGTATGGCCTTGCCTTACAATATAAAGCGCCTTGGGGCAACTGTTTGTTGTGATTTGGCGCTATATAAAAAAATTGATTGATTGATAACTCCATTAACGTCAATTCTGTCATTTGTACAAAGTTAAAATATAACATATATCTTTTAATGTTGAATAAGGCACTAATTGAGGTTTTGTAACAAACACAGACCGCAAAGCATTCTGGGTAAAAGTGCTAAACAGTGATTGGTTCAGTAATCCAACAGACATTTTTACGAAGCCCTGGAAGTGTCATCGCAATTGCATGTTTTAAAACTTTTAGGATGTTGTAAAACGTGCACTCAATATTAGTAAGTAAGTAAATTTATTTATATAGTGCCTTTCACAGACATAAGGCCATGTACACACGTTGTTGGGTATTTGTAAAACCAAATATCTTACCCTTTCAGTTTGGGGAAAAAACTTCATCCACACTACGTCGTTTAAAAAAAAATCCATCCACGTTGAACCGTATAAATGTGTTGTAATTAGTCTGCCAGACCTTTGGTGGCAGCACTGATTAAAATTCCATCCAATCAGGCGCCTTATTCTGTTGTCGTCACTTCCACAAAAACTAAAAACATGGCGCCAACCTCGTTCGTGTGGACCGATAAGGAGTCGGAATTACTTCAACTTTAAGAACTTTAACCCATGTATCGATTTCCTTCAATAACCATGTTGTTCGTAGGTCATTTTTAAGGTCTTGGTATTTTGTTTGTGTGTCTTGTATGAATGTATAAATTTATGTTTCTTCAGATAGCTCTTCAGTCCAAATCTTCGACCACATTCAGAACAAATAAATGGTTTTTGCCCTGTATGAATTATAATGTGTTTGTTCAGGTTGCTCTTTAGTGCAAATCTTCGACCACATTCAGAACAAACAAACGGTTTTTGTCCTGTATGAATTATCATGTGTTGGTTCAAGTGGCTCTTTTGTCCAAATCTTCGACCACATTCAGAACAGCCAAATGGTTTTTCTCCTCTCT